>NC_090230.1:10877500-11097500 GCF_024489055.1 Chanodichthys erythropterus
CATTGAAAATAATGTTAATTAAAGAAAATGTAAATGGTAAATTAAATGATTCATACAATGTAAAGTAATAAAAATGTAATGGGAAATTTGTCGTAAAAATACGTTCTTGATATTAAAATATTAAAATAGATTTAGTCTTAACACTTCATATTTATTTATTTATACTATTATAATTTGTTTATATTAAAATAAATAAATGAATAAATGGTTTTTACTATTGTTTTTTTCATTTAAATATTTATTTACGGCTTGCCAGAAGATCAGTTCTATGATGCATAACACTTCCTGTTTATACTTTGAAATCTTATAGTATAAATAAATAAAAATAAAAAAATGAAAATAATAATAAAATAATAAAATATGAAATTGTTGTTTTCTTCATAATTGAATAAAATATTATATATATATATGGGATGAAATCTGACTTGGACATGATTTCACAATATTCAACACATGTAAAATAAAGTTATTCATTTTAGATATGGGTTTTAAAATAGTGTTTGTAAAGTATTAAAACGAGTCATGTGATTGTACCTTCCGCACAGTATCCCATGCAGCCTTGTGTTGGCTGCAGGAAGTACAGCAAGAACTCGCCACAGTTCCGGACCGAGATTGGGATGCGGAAAAGGCAGCAGTCTTTGGTGCTTCCATGGAAGAACTGCCACGTGGCACAGGCCGAGAGCTGCTTGACCTCTCCGGGCCTCGGAAGAGAGCTGTCCTTAAGAGACAACCACACTGGAGCCTGCGTACCACAGCGGTTCATCTACAAAAAGAGACATATATCAAGAAATTGCAATTTGGAAACTGGTCAGAACTGATCTGGGAATGCTCACCTCAACACAACGGGTCGGCATCTCCGCAGGTTTGTTGTTTATGGAAAATCGGTACCATCCGGGTGGTAACGAATGGTCACAGATCAGATCCTGTATTGCTGTGTTCTGAAGTTCAGTAGAGTCAAAATCGACGCTACGATATGCATTCCTCAAGGTCCTGTATCCGCCGGGATAGCACTCTGGAGCTGGAAGAACCAAGGACACCATCAAACAAAGGCCTGTTTCCCTGAATTACAACCTTTTATATTCATAAAAGAGCTTAAAACAACCTTTCGGCAAAGACAAAGGTCATTGCTCAGAAGACAGCGAAGGAGAAGGTCGAAAACTGTGTCATTACAGTGGCTTGAAAACGTCACTCATGTTCATTAAAACCCAAATGGGGGTTAACGTGACTTCCTCAGTGGCAGACGTTTAACCGGGGTAAAAATAACACACCTTTTTCTGACCCCTTTTTCCTTGCTCATAACTTTACGCCACAAAGGTCGGCAGAATCGGCGACGTGTGTCTGGGTCTCACGGCAAAACGGAAGGACAAAAATAGATGTGTGACTTTCAGGCTAAAACCTTTATAATCCCTTGCCATTTCTTCAGACAGCACATCTGTAACACCTTACCCTTCTCCTTCCCGTTATCTCAGAGCCAAAGTGGGTCGGATGTCACCATATTGGCTAATTGTGCAGGTAAGGGAGAGCGACAGCCCCTGTGTCACTTTTTGTATAAGGATGCCTGAGGCCACCAGTACACTGGTAATCCTCTAATGCTCCCCCTGAACATGCTAATAGAAAGTTTGGGCTGGGCGTCATGCCATCACTGCTAGTGTATAATAGAAGCTGAGACAGGACAGATAGCAGCCGTTATAGACAAAACAGACTAGTGGGAAAATGTAGACTTTAGACAATACAAAGAACTTTCACTTGGTGAAAATGTCAGAAAAGTAACAAAACAGCTAAGCAAAGCAAAGCAAAACAAAACAAAAAGAAAAAAAGCAACAAAACAAAATTAACAGCAAAGCACAACAAAGCAAAAAGAAAAAAATCAAAGGAAAAAAGAAAAAAAAATAGTCAGCAAAGCTACAAAACTAAACAAAACATAAACAACTGTTTGCACAAATTTAACTTAGTGAAAAATAAAATAAATAAACAAAATAAAAATAAAACAAACACCAAACCACAATGGCTAAGCAACATTATGCCTTAAAAATAAGCAACTAACAATTGTTTTAAATTTAGACTAACTTAAAAAAAATTAGAGCAGCAGTCCAAACAAAAATGCAAAAAACAAAAAACCCTAATAAATTTGACTTTCCTTGCAAATCATACACTATATTGCCAAAAGTTTTGGGATGCCTACCTTTACGTGCACATGAACTTTATTGACATCCCATTCTTAATCCGTAGAGTTCAATATGGAGTTGGCCCACCCGTTGCAGCTAAAACTCTTCTGGGAAGGCTTTCCACAAGGTTTAGGAGTGTGTTTATGGGAATTTTTGACCATTCTTCTAGAAGTGCATTTGTGAGGTCAGGCAGTGATGTTGGACGAGAATGCCTGGCTCGCAGTTTCTGCTCTAATTCATCCCTAAAATGTTCTATCGGGTTGAGGTCAGGACTCTATGCAGGCCAGTTAAGTTCCTCCACACCAAACTCATCCATGTCTTTATGGACCTTGCTTTTTGCTTTTGCAGTCATGTTGGAACAGGAAGGGGCCATCCCCAAACTGTTCCCACAAAGTTGGGAGCATGAAATTGTCCAAAATGTCTCGGTATGCTGAAGCATTAAGAGTTCCTTTCACTGGAACTAAGGGGCCAAGCTCAACCCCTGAAAAACAACCCCATAATCTTCCCTCCACCAAATGTTACACATGGCACAATACAGTCAGGCAAGTACCGTTCTTGTCCATTGGATTGCCAGACAGAGAAGCATGATTCGTCACTCCAGAGAACATGTCTCCACTGCTCTAGAGTCCAGTGGCAGCGTGCTTTACATCACTGCATCCGGCGCTTTGCATTGCACTTGGTGATATAAGGCTTGGATGGAGCTGCTCGGCCATGGAAACACATTCCATGAAGTTCTCTACGCACTATTCTTTGACTTCTGCACACTGTGCGCCTCAGCATGCGTTGACCCCGCTCTGTGATTTTACGTGGCCTACAACTTCATGGCTGAGTTGATGTTGTTCCCAACTGCTTCCACTTTGTTATGATACCACTAACAGTTGACTGTGAAATATTTAGTAGTGAGGAAATTTCACGAAAGGACTTATTGCACAGGTGGCAACCTATCACGGTACCACGCTTGAATTCACTGAGCTCCTGAGAGCGACCCATTCTTTCACAAATGTTTGTAGAAGCAGTCTGCATGCCTAGGTGCTTGATTTTATTCACCAGTGGCCATGGAAGTGATTGGAACACCTGAATTAAATAATTTGGAGGGGTGTCCCAATACTTTTGGCAATACAGTGTAAATAAGCAGGGAAAAAGAAAAAAAAAACCTTTCACTGAGCCATATCTATACAAGAACATTACAGACAGACTAGAGTCTTGGACCCACCTAAAAACCATCAAGAACTCCTTAGTAACCACCTAACAATGCTCTAGCAACCACTCAGAACACCATAGCAACACTCAAGTATTGTGTCTGCAAGTTTTACATGAGTAAGTGCTCATATTTTCATTTAAATATATATAAAGATATATTTTGGCACACATCTTCTCTCCGTGGAGTCCCAAATACAGACTTTGTTCAAAGGAACATATTTCCCCCCAACCCTTTGAAAGAAAGTCCTCATAAAGAATAAGGGCAGATGACCTTTGACCGTCATGAAAAAAAAGCAGAAAATCTCTCCTCTAATCCTGTCTGCTTTGCAGAAGGAAGACGAGGCCAGGCCGAGAGGGCTTTCTGCCCCACTGGAGCGCTGATGAGATCATGTCTCGGCTGGTTTAGAGTCCATAATGCCTTGCTCTTTCCAGCCTAATTCAAGGATCATTACTCTGCAATTACAGCCTAAGCTGTACTCTTAGAGGTGTAATGGGGCAGGGTGAAGATAGAGACATTTAAGTGTTCATTTTATAAATTCTTAATAATGGTTTGGTGGGGAGATACAGGGATGATTTGAGGGGACGTTTCTTAAGGGGAGGTAATGGAGTTTCAAGGTGGCAGGTTTAAAGATACGATAACAGTAAAAGCATCTACTGGGTGCTCACTTTACTTTCCAAGCAAACACATATCAAAACCATACATTGACGATTCCCAGCATATGTCTTTCCAAATTGGTGAATGATGTCTCATTGTCAAATAATAATAAAAAATAAATAAATAAGTGACCACAGCAAAGTGACATCACCAAGCAGTAATAAAATAAAATAAAATATATCATACAAAAGCAAATTGACAACACATTAATAAAACAAAATAAAATAAAATAAAATAAATAAAATAAAAGCGATAAAAGCAAAGTGACATCACAACTGTAAAATAAATAAAAATAAGATAAAGACCACAGCAAATTGGAATCTCAAAAAAAAAAAAAAAATTATATATTATATTATATATATTATATATATAATATATATATATATATATATATACAGTACAGTCCAAAAGTTTGGAACCACTAAGATTTTTAATGTTTTTAAAAGAAGTTTCGTCTGCTCACCAAGGCTACATTTATTTAATTAAAAATACAGTAAAAACAGTAATATTGTGAAATATTATTACAATTTAAAATAACTGTTTTCTATTTGAATATATTTGACAAAGTAATTTATTCCTGTGATGGAAAAGCTGAATTTTCAGCATCATTACTCCAGTCTTCAGTGTCACATGATCCTTCAGAAATCATTCTAATATGCTGATCTGCTGCTCAAGAAACATTTAATGTGTACAATTGTACAAAATATTTGTGTACAATATTTTTTTTTTAGGATTATTTGATGAATAGAAAGTTCAAAAGAACAGTGTTTATCTGAAATCTAATCTTTTGTAACCTTATAAATGTCTTTACTGCCACTTTTGATTGATTTAATGCATCCTTGCTGAATAAAAGTATTCATTTCTTTAATTTCTTTAAAAAAAAATAATAAAAAAAATTCTTACTGACCCCAAACTTTTGAACGGTAGTGTATAATGCTACAGAAGCTTTGTATTTCAGATAAATGCTGTTCTTTTGAACTTTCTATTCATTAAGGAATCCTGAAAAAAAAAAAAAAGTACTTAAAAGAGAGAGGAAAAAAGACAAAGACTTTCATTCTATCATTCATTCAACCTGAAATCACACCAAAAACTCAGAGCAGAGATTTTTTATTTTTTTTTTTGTCTGTGGAGAAGATCTGAACAAAAAAGGTTATGTCAGAAGCTCATATTTAAACTATTTAAGACAGCAAGCCACATTTGGTATCCGTCTGGGCTTGCAAAGGTGACAACCACAGTCAAATCTTGCTACGCAAGGTCAAAGGTTCCACAAACACTCGTGTTTTCAGCCCCCAGAGAAAAGCTGGAACAAGAGCTGCTGGGTAAACACCTCAGACTGCTCAGTTAATTTGTTGACTTAGGGACGGGGTGGATTTCAGACACATCCACACCAGGAAAATACACTGAAAACTTTGGAATAGAAGCAAACATTGTCAACTCTCCTCAATAGCTATGACTGCAAAAGTATCGAAGATGGAAAAATGCAGTAAAAACCTTTGATGTCTTCAGACGCTATTAGAAGTGAAATTTAAATATAAAAGAAAGAAGCAAAAAGGGTTTGACAGCCCAATATCATAGAAGAAACTTTTTAATTTCCACAAAGAACTTTTTATTACTTCTATGTACTGGGGTTTTAAATTAAACATAAACCTACAGTGATCGTATGATGCTAATGCATCTTGAAGTGTCCCAGACTACAACAAAGGACCACCTACTCAACTGTCAATCAATCATTGTGCTAAACGTACACGTATAAATGAAAACGGTTGATAAAGTTAAAGTTTTAATGGGTGAGATAAAGCTTTAATAAGAAATAGTGGCATTGTGAGAAATATTATTGTGAGAGATATAAAGTCCCCAAAAAAGAAAACTATATACTATAGAACAATATTTCAATGCTTTTGCGAGCGAGCTGTCCAAGCAAACACAAAGCTTCTTGAAAATAAGTTTCGAGCAAACGTAAAGGTTCTCGGAGGGAACGCAAAACTGTTGTGACCAAAAATACAGGTTTTCCTCCGATCTCATAGATTTCCATTTCCAGTTTTGCGTTCACTCAAAAAGTTTCGAAACATTTTGAGAGAACAAAAAAAGTTTTGCAAACAAATTTAAAGTTTCTTGGGGGAAAGCAAAACTTTTGTAAGCGAAAAATAGTTTTTCTTCCCATCTCATATTGTTTCCATCACCAGTTTTGCGCTTGCTAGCGTTTCAAGAGAACGCAAAAGTTTTCCGATCAAACGTAAAGTTACTCGGATGGGAACGCAAAACCTTTGTGACCAAAATACAGGTTTTCCTCTCATTTCATTTTATTTCGATCAAAGTTCTATGTTCGCTTGAAAAGTTTCGAAACATTTTGAGAGATTGTAAAAGGTTTGATAGCACACCAAATTTATCAGGGAATGCAAAAATTGAGCGTGAAATATCAGTTTTCCTTCTTTCTTATATTATTTCCATCGCCAGTTTCAAACATAAAGTTTCTTGCAAATCTAAGATATAAAGTTATATAAAGATATAAAGTCATGCTTTAACCTGCCAAAACCATATAGCCAACACAAGACTCAATTCAACTCCTACAGAGCGAAAAAAAATTCGATAAGAAGGATCCTGCTAAACCTAACAAGCTGCAAAGAATCTTTATTTTAAGCATGTAGTGTTTAAGGATTGTTTAAGCTGGAGAACTTTCACACAAGTTCAGTCAATATGTGTGTGCGTGTGTGAAAGAGATGCAGGGCTGGTAAATGTGAGTTATCTGTTGTGACAGTCTGCCTCTCGGCTGAATGAAGAGCTGATTACACAGCAGGAGAGGAACAGCTCCAGATATTCACACTCTCCAGCCCCAGAGAGAGATATTTTCATTCAAAAAATGGTTTGGTGAGTCTGGGTCTGTTGCTTTTATGAAATATCAGTGACCACAGGAAACTGTCCTTGATATTAAGGCGCAAGTCTTTCACAATTGCAAACGCACTCATCCATTTCCTCCTCTCGGTCAGCCAGGACTTCACCCAAACCCTGAGGCCTCAGTAACATTTCTTTTTCACTCAATTGTGTTGAGTGAGGCTTATGAGGAATGAGATCACATGAACAAAACGCACAGCTGTCAGACATTTAATAAAGGCTGAAAAGTCAACACTGATGATGCACCGAAGAAATATAACAGAGAAGGACTCATTTGCGGTCTGAAGAGTGGACACCGCTGGGAGGACATTGTGTAAGAGATGATACCAAAAATTACAAAAAAGACAAATTGTTTATTCTCAAAGCTCCACACAAAATTAACATGACGCTCAAAATATTTTCAGCACAAAATAATTAACATGCAATCCTGTCAAAAACATAATAAAAACATAATATTTATTACAATAATGTTGGTTCTAGTGACATGCAATCAAAAACTGAACCATTCCTGATCTGTTCCATATAGATGAACAGATTTAGCATAGATGAACTGCTAAAATGTTTAGCATTTTTGACTGGATTAAAAAAAAAAATGAAAATTTGAATCCATAACCTTTCTCAAATCAGACTTGAAGCAAAATATTTACCGCTATACATTTAAAGGCCTCGATATACTTCAAGCAAAGTTGAAGTACGAACTGTTGTGACGTCATTTCAAACAAAATCAGGCCAAAAAGAAGTTCGTTTTAGGAGTTCGAAACAGCTTGCCAAGCAAACACTCCCGAAAAGTCACTGTTTTTCATGTTTAATATGGTAAAGCTTATTTTAAGCTATACATTGCATAAAGTGCTATATAAATAAACATGAAATGACATTACTAGAGTGCCGAATTGCAGAGCTCATGCAAACATATCCATGTTGCTATTAGGGGTGTGACGAGACAGGTATCTCACGAGACGAGACGAGACTCAAGATTGAGTTCACGAGACAAGATTTCTACACATTATTTTTAAGAAATCCTCAATGGCGAAATACATGACTAGAAAAAAAATATTCTGCAGGTGTATTTGAAATGTTTTAACTAATCATCTTGTAATGAATGTCATTTCAGTTCTACTTTCTGAGTATTCTGAATTATCATATGCAGTAAAAGACAACAATACTCAAGCACTGTAAAAGGTTTTGCCACTAACTCAACTGACTGACTTCTCTTCTGTATGATTTCACATGAGTCTCTTCAGTCTCAGTCCCTTCAGACTGACAGAACTGCAAATGATTTATGAGCTTCTACAACTTTTGACCTCCTAACTGAACTCCTTTCCACAAACTGATCATATAAATAAAACAGTATAAATAAAAATGGTAACACTTTACAATGAGGTCTCATTTATTAACATTAATGTATTAACCAACATCAACTAACAATGAGCAATATATTTGCTACAGTATTTATTAATCTTTGTTTATGTTAGTTAATAAAAATAGTCATTCATTGTTAGTTAATGATAGTTCACAGTGCATTAACTAATGTCCACAAATGAAACCTTATTGTTTGTGCTTAATAAGATTAAGAGAAAAGTGTCATTTGTTTTTATGGTAACACTTTACATTAAGTGCAACCGTAATCGCACTCTCTCAATATTCAAAGTGCAAATAAGACCAAATGTTTCTTTGATACAGAGCTAAGAGATGGTTACAACTACACTGCCCAGCCTAAAATAGCTTTCATATTGAGAGATTTTGTATGCATCAGGGAGCCGCTTTCAAAATGCAGGGTATTGAAATCGCCTTTGAATGCGCGCTTGCGTTTACTTTCGCGATCGCTCGTACTCTGTGAACATGGAGCAGCGGCAACCGTTATCCAACCGAATTAAAAGTTTTTTATTTAAATACAAAGCAAAACAACAGTGGAGGCGTAATGTAAACGTAGCAGTGGCATATTCTTTCCTAATCATGCCAACCACTCTCATGGCAATATCACGAGACTGCTTTTTGCCTCGACGAGAAATTTCGTCACATTTTAGTCTCGCGAGATCTCGTGACACCCCTAGTTGCTATGATCAAATGCTTTTCTTACACTTTATTTAAAAAATGCTTGTTGTTTTCTCAATTTTGTTGTGTTTATTTTGTTATTGAGAGGAAAGCACACAGCACATATTTACATTTTCATCTAAACTCCGCTCTCAGCAGTGTGTGTGGCGTCAAATGTTCGGTAACAGTATATCGCTGCTCATGTATTTTGAACTTCATTTTACCCCTATGCAAAAAAAAAAGAAAAAGAACTTCGCCGTGAGTATATCAGGACCTTTAAGGTCCTGATATGGTGTGGCATAATTTCGAAAAAAATCAGGCCGAAATGAATTTAATTTGGAGCTTGTTTTGAGAGTTAGAAACAGTTTGCCAAAGCAAACTTTCTGGAAAAGTAAACACCTTCAAACTACCATTGGTCCATGGTGATTACATAATAGGGAGGTGTGGCTCTGAGGCTCCGCCTTCTTTGAAATGGAAAAGTTCTCCGTTTAATTTCTTCTGTTTAGTCCATTGAGGTCAGATCCAAGTACACTGGAAAGTTGAATTTTTAATTCTAATCAAAAGCAATACTGACACAGTTTTTTTTTTTTTTTTTTTTTTTTTTTCATGTTTAATACTGTAAAGCTGCTTTATTTAAAGGGGACCTATTATGCCCCTTTTTAAGTGAAGTAAAATAAGTCTCTGATGTCCCCAGAGTTTGTATGTGAAGTTTTAGCTTAAAATACTCCACAGAGAATGTTTTATAATTTGTTAAACTTGCCACTTTTTAGTGTGTGCCCTTTAAATGCAAATGAGCTGCAAAATCCTAAGAGGGCAGAGCTTCAAGAGCAGTAATAATGTCAGAAACTCTCTGTAGCTGTGTTTAGTTTCAATCAGATTCTGAAAATGATGCCTACATAGCCAGAGAATATATGCTGCTTGAAGACAGAAAAGGTATAGTTTAGTTTAATTGCATTTATATCTTATGTTGTCATCTTGCTTTTATCCACTATTAGTACGAGACTGTTGTAGCGAACCAGTGCGAATGATGGCCAAATCTTTACTGATTTGTTTATAAAGTTTATTGTACATCGCACAAAAGATGACGCATATGTTATCACTCCAGAAAATCACCAGAAGTGCTGAATAAAACGCAGTACAATAAGTGTGCATTAAAGTCTTTTATCTATAAACTGTCTCTCCCTTGTATTATCATCAACATACACAGCGAATTACACAAAAACACTTGTTACAACTAACAGTAAACAAATATATACAGACCTACCTTATGCCTTTTCGGGGGTGCTTAACCCTTGTGCATTGTTCAAATTTACTACCCTTTCGTTATGTTCGTGGATGAAAACATCCACTAAATTAAACTGCTGTAAAAATGTATCAGATACAGTAAATATTTTTTTCATTTTTTTTTGCATAAATCTGTTAATCAACCTCAGTCCTGTGTGTGTGAGAGAGAGAGAGTAAGACCTTTGCACACTTACCTTGATGTGTCTGAGAAAATCAAAATATGCACCTCAGCTCTCAGAACTACATGGAGTAAACAAAAACAAAGTAATTGTATTTATGCACCTGCTGCCTTTTGATGGTGAGAAGTACAGACTAAACAAAAACAGATAAGTGGTTTTAAACACTTGCATGCATCCTGCTGCATGACTCCAGGGCCGACGCATTAAGGCAGGAACACACCAAGCCAACGTCAATGAACTAGTCAGCAGGGTCTGGGTCTCAAGTTGCTGTTACACACCAAACCGACGCACGACAGCCGACGGCCAAGTAGCATGTCCGTTCTACGCCTGCATAAAATGAAATGCCTTTCCATACCAGTAGGTGGCCGTAGCTGAACAGCCAATCAGAATGATCAGATGGCCCAACGGATAACGAGCTCAGACGCCGATTCAACATGTCGAATCGGCCAAAAAAAGCTGACGAGGACTTCAGCACAACTTCACAGTGAGGAACACACTGAGAAAACTTAGTCGGCCAAGGAACAAAAACTGCCCGAAGGCCGACTGTCGGCTTGGTGTGTTCCTGCCTTTATGCCATCACAAGGGTCCAGAACATGGATTCTGTGTTCAATCTGTTTTTTTACAGATTTACAGTTTCATACAGATTATGATTGATCTCATTGTCAGCATGACCAACCTCCATGTGCGCAGCACCTTGAGAAACTGCACTTTGGAAACTGTACAGTTGTTGCACTTTGGTTTCATAATAAATTATGTTCATAAATCTGATGCAGACTAGATTTTTTACAGAAAAAAATGGAAAAGTGTATCACTGAAGGATTTTAAGGTTTTAAACTGGCTTTACCATTAAGAAAAGACAAGCATTTCACACATAGCCTGTCCGCACTTCTCACCATCAAAAGGCAGCAGGTGCATAAATACACTTACTTTGTTTTTGTTTACTCCGTGTAATTCTGAGAGCTGAGGTGCATATTTTGATTTTTTCAGACGCATCAAGGAAAGTGCGCAAAGGTCTTACTCTCTCTCTCTCTCTCACACACACACATACTATAATATACCATTATACTCCATATAACTCCATATAAAAGCCAGAAACTAAGCTTTTTTTTTTGTACAAGCCTATCTAAAGGGTCACCACCTGGTGATCAACTGTAAAAATGAGAAATTTTACCTCTTCCCAACAGGGAAAACCACCATCAATCAAGAATGCATGATTATATGGTGTCAGGGCTTTGCAATCAAAAAATGTCGTTATAATGGAAGTCAATGGGGCAAAAACAGCCACGAACAGTAAATGAGGGAGAAAAAATTAAAATCTGATGCTGCACAAAAACTAACAATGCATCAAAATCAATGTTGTTACTAATCTTTCACATGTCCAAGACTGTGATAAAAGGTTAAAAAAAATCCAGTCCACAATCACTTTTTATATTGAAAATAAGTAATTTTGTGTGTTTTTTTTCCCCCAAATCAGTGACATCATTTCATAAACTTGGCAATAAAAGAGTAAAAATCCTGGATTTTTTTCAAACATTTAGTAGTTTTGATCAGGACTGAGGTTGATTAACACATTTATGCAAAAAAATTAAAAAAATATATTTATCTGATACATTTTTACAGCAGTTTAATTTAGTTTTCATCCACGAACATAACGAAAGGGTAGTAAATTTGCCCACAGTGTATTTTTGAGGTTTTGAAAATTTTCAAAGCATTTTCCCAAAATATGTATCAAAATAAGATTTGTCACCACAAATCATTCCATTTGCTGAAACACAGAGAAAGTTGTGACCAAATTAAGACTCAAAAACACCCCATAGTGGATGAAAACATCCCCAACAACACATAAGGGTTAACCAACTGGTAAACTTTATATCCGTAAATCGCTCTGGAGAGGATCATGTACAGTTTGTACTGATCCATCCTTGAGTAATAACTTCAACCATGGTGTCCTCGGTAACTCAGATGGTGGGAGTCTATGGAGCCTTGTATGTTCGTTGGTACATCCAACAACAGAACATTTGTAATGTTTTTTGGCACTGACGTATATCTCTAGCTGATACAGCGAGTAAACAGCAATGGCAGACTCTCACTTAGTGGGTGTGTCTATGCTAACAGGGCAGATTGTCACCAGTCATCGGCAGGGTTTCCCTATTCTTATGTAGGAGCAGGGGGAAATATCAAACTGCTTGTTCTAAGAGATTGAAAATGATAAATGAGGATTATAAAAAAAAGTATTGGGTGGATTTTTACCATTATAGGCTGGTTGTTTACACACACTATAGACACACATCTGTGTTCAAACACCTTAAAAAGTGAATTTTGCATAATAGGTCCCCTTTAAAGCAATATATTGTATAAAGTGCTGTAAAAATAAATGTGACGTGACTTGACAAGAGTGCCGTCGTGCAAACATATGCACATTGCTATGATCAGCTGCTTTCTGTACTGTTGTTTTCTCACCACTGTCATTGTTGTTGTGTGTTTATTTTGTTATTGAGAAGAAAGCTAGATATTCATTTAAATGCTGCTTCTAGCAGTATGGGTGCCATCAGGATGTACTTATTTTTTTTATTTTAATTTTTTACAAAGGTGTTTTTTTTTTTCCCAAAAAATGGATAAACAAAGTTATTATAAAATGTTAAGGTCTCTAGATCTATAAAAATAATAATAATAAATTAAATAATTACAAATGAATGCACATGATATGCAGGCCAATTGTTCAAACTGCATGAATGCCTGCCTGCATTTACACAGGTCTATAATCTGTAATGGCAGTGAGGCATGAGTTGGAGGAAAGGACAGTAAAGATATCACAACCTCACTAGTCAGTTTGACCCCACAATCATGAGGCTCACATTCCCACAATTACTGCACCCCTGAGGCTTAATACTCACCTACTGACTGCTCTAATGACTGCTGAAAACATATGCACAGACAGAGAGAGAGAGAGAGACAGAGAGAGAGACAGAGAGAGGCGTTTTCTCCACAGAGCACGTTCATTATACGAACTGCGCAGACAGACTCTCCATTTGGTGCGCAAATGGATGTCAGTGCGCAGAGTTAGAACTTTCGCTCAGATTTCAAACAGATGCTCAATCCTTCTGGAGATATTGAGCACTAATGAAAACAATGTCTTTGGATTGAAAGCACATTTATCTCAACACCATGTCCCTGACGCAGCCAGACAAAAATCTTACGCATAAACAATGTTTTAAACATGTTATGAGGTAAAAATAAAATAGCCTACATATTAACATAAAACACAACAACAATAGCATATAAATTAACAAATAAACAAATAAAATTTAAAAAAACATAAAAAAGTTATGAGGTTAGTCAAAAAGGTTACCTAGTTAATAACAATAAAGAACAATTGATAAAACAAAACAAAAATCAATGTAACCCAAAAAAACTACTACATTCGGAGGTTACTTATCAATAAAATACAGTAAATACAATACAGTATGTAATGCAATATGAAAACAAAATAAAAATAATTAAATAAATATAGCAGCTATACTATAGTACTATAATAGCTAGTAACTAATGGGAATATATTTAGTTCTTTAGTAAACAATCAAGCATTTCATTTCAAAATTCAAAGATTAAAAGTTGCACGTGCAACTGTCTCCTTATTTCCATCAATAGCGCAATCTGCTGCGGCACACAGAAACAATCGTCTTCATCGTGCGCACATGCATTCAAGACATCGTATTTAATCAAAGGATGTTTTTGACTTACCCAGCTGCGCAAGTATCTTCAGCGGTAGTAAACACAAGCACCAGATGCAGATGGATGACTTTAAAAAGAATTGTAAAAGTTCCATGTTTGAGTCTCACAGTTACGCGTTTTTCCACGGGGATCCCATCGGAAAGTTTTGATTGTTACACAAAAAAAGTTCGCGGAGTGATTGAACACTCTCCTTCTGATGTTGGCATGTATTCCTCCCAAGAAGACTAAGAAAGTTTCCTTGCACACAACATATTGTCCTTAATTTATGGGGAGTAAGAGAAGTCTTGGACCATTTTTCCCTTGTGTGTGTGCGTGTAAACAGTCAGCTGTCTTGAAGGAGTGAAGGGGGCACTCCGAGTCAGAAGCCCTCAATTAAATGGAGAGTAGGAGGACACTTGCAGGGTCTCTCCAGTGAAACAAACTCACAAAAAGCAATGAAAACCGCGGAGAAAGGTAATTTACTGAAACTAAAATGGAGAAAAGATGATTATTTCCACATTAAATTGGGTGAAATGGCTTTTCCATGGGGGAATGTTTCTGCACAAGGCTTCACACTCTTAAATATGCTTCCCATTTGAAGCGAAAGGGATTTTTATAGAATAACTTTAGAGGTCCACAGAGAATTTGCTAATATCTAGTTGAATGCTTTTGACCTGATGGGTTAAACAAAGCTAAATGCATTTTTTTTCTTACTCAGAAATTGCTAGCGAACTTCACAAATAATTACAAAGAAACGGCAAATAAAAAAATGTAGGCTAACTGAATGTAGAAATTTAAGTAAAAAGTCTTAAATAGTATTTTCTTCTAAAATGTACTCTAATAATCATATTTTTACAGTGTAAATCTGCATAGTAGCTACTAAATCGATAAATGCTTTTATTACAGTAATAGTAGCCTATATAAAATCACATTTCTTTAGTGTTTTAAAATTTAATGTTTATTGTATTGTATTAATATACACACAGTAGCATATCCTAACATATACTGTACTTCTGCTGCTGATTCAACAGAAAATACAAAATAGCATTTTTCATATTCAGCATGCTATTTTTTGCAAATTGTTGGGCCTATGGTATCAATTTCATGTTGAATACTATAATAAAATATTTTGCTCAAAAAAGTGCTCATGAAGTCCAAATTCATCCTTTATCACATTCCCATTCCTCTTCCCTTTCCCCATTTAAAGTGGGTCAGTCTCAAACAAACTAAGGATAGACCTTAGTGTATTTTTGCTGAACAAAACTTTCCGATTCCACAATACAAAAACAAGTGTAACCACTCATCAGCACAAAACCACAACCATATAAAATAATGAGATTACAAAACAACATCAGACAAAGAACAAAAACAAGAACAGGCCCAGTTGTACTAGCTAAAAGCCATATGACAACCAATTAGGACAGAAAACAGGAAACATAAATTACATATGATAGCCTTTATAATAAGAGTCCTCAAACTATAAAACAATCTTATTAATTATATTATTAGCACAGCTGAAATTGTTGTGGGGGTGGGAAAGAAAGAATGGACTACTAACATAAAAAAATGGATGGCTAAATTATGTTTGAGGGGTTGAGCTGTTGTGGGAACAATTTTTTGAATGCTAACACATGTACAAGTGCTTGAAAGACCCCAGATGGGCTTTGTTTTACCTCTTTGTTCTACCTAAAACCAATGCACTGAAACACAGAAGAACTAAAAGACCATCTGACGATCAAAATATAAAATAAGATCCTTAAAAAAATAAAAATAAAAAAGAGATGTTAGTCCTTGCCATTTCACCACACTTTCAGAGTGAGTTCTAGTAGCTGAGAATATCTGGCACTTTTCAATGGCACTTTACAATTACCGGCACTGATCTTCTCGGAAGCATCCAGCTTTTGGTCTCAAACCTTCAGGCCACCACCTTGCCTCTCTGGGCTTGTTCTTCTCCAAACCAAATTCCTGACTGGCCAAATGTGTATATCCCTCTCAATCCCTTGGCACAGAGCGACTCGAATGCCACCTGGAAGTGGGTGAGATGGTTGCTCTGCCTGAGGCTGAAGTTTTAGCTGTTATATCCTCTTCTAATGCCTGCAGTCTGGCTGAGAGCAGAAGTCAAGGTCCCTGTCATGAACTGGCTTTAGAGAAAGCCTTTGGGTCTCATTCACCCTCAAGCTGTTGGATTAAAGTTCAAACCTCATGCCAAGGAAGAGCCTTTGGACTTGGGCTGAAAAAAAACCCTTCATCCCTCCTGACAATTGATGTGCATCTCTGAGAAGGGATTTTCCTTTCAGCTGCAGCTTTGAATAGAAGATCCCCAGAAGTTGTGATCAAGGACCAGTGGTATGTTCTGAAATAGTTTACCATCATAAGAGAAATATACATTTTTTCTCAGATTATCTGCCTGGGACGACAAAAGCTTCTAGACTTTACACTTGAGAAATGCCTTTGGAGATCCTTTTTTTTTTTTTTTCAGCAACTGAGTCACCAGACAAAACAGTGGGAAACGTCTGGAGTCTGGAGGTGGTTTTCATTACAGTGTGGCTAAATACCTGCCTGTACCATGTTTATTGTCATTAACTAAAATTTTGAGCGCTGTTGAGCAGATTCTGAAACACCTCTGATTGGCCATTATGTTCCTACGCTCAACAGTTTATGTGCAATTAGCGTGTGAATACAATGGCCAATCAGAGGTTTTTAAGAATCTGCTCAGTAAAAATAATAATTAAAAATATCTTCATTTGTGATTTGAAGGTTTGGAATGACATGAGGGTGAGTAATGACATCATTTTCATTTTTGGGTGAACTACCCCTTTAAAGGTGCCATTTTTTTAACAAGATGTAATATAAGTCCCCTGAATGTGTCTGTGAAGTTTTTTTTTTATTAATTTTTTTAACGGCCTATTTTGAGGCATAATTAGAAGTGCGCTGATTCATGCTGCGTTCTCCGCCCCCTCCCGAGCCCTCGACTCTATCATTGCATAAACAAAGTTCACACAGCTAAGATAACCCTCAAAATGGATCTTTACAAAGTGTTCATCATGCAACATGTCTAATCGCGTAAGTATTGTATTTATTTGGATGTTTACATTTGATTCTGAATGAGTTTGATAGTGCTAATGCTACACTGTTGGAGAGATTTATAAAGAATGAAGTTGTGTTTATGAATTATACAGACTGCCAGTGTTTTTAAAAATGAAAATAGCGACGACTCTTGTCTTTAACCACATTTAACAGTACATTTGCAACATGCTAACGTAAACATTTAGAAAGACAATTTACAAATATCACTAAAAATATCATGGATCATGTCAGTTCTCTTTCTGCCATTTTTCACTATTGTCCTTGCTTGCTTACCTAGTCTGATGATTCAGCTGTGCACAGATCCAGACGTTAATACTGGCTGCCTTTGTGTAATGCCTCGATCATGGGCTGGCATATGCAAATATTGGGGTCATACATATTAATGATCCCGACTGTTACGTAACAGTCGGTGTTATGTTGAGATTCGCCTGTTCTTCGGAGGTCTTTTAAACAAATGAGATTTATATAAGAAGGAGGAAACAATGGAGTTTGAGACTCACTGTATGTCCATGTACTGAACTCTTGTTATTCAACTATGCCGAGGTAAATTCAATTTTCAGTTTGATGGCACCTTTAAATTTTTTCTTCAAAAATCCATAAAGAGATCGTAAAACTAATCCATATTGTGTTGCCCTTTAAGGGATTTAACTTTTAAATATCTGCTTTATTTTTGTTGATATATATTCTCAGGCAAAATAAGAAGTTCATAATTACTTTTCTGTTTATCTACCTCATTTGTAAAAATTAATATTATTTGTTACTTGATGATGTCACTGCCTGTTTAGTCACATCCTCTAAAATACTTCCTGGTTCTACATGAAAACAAGGAGACAGTCATGGTGTGCTCTCGCTCCAACAATCCATTGCATCCACTCTAATCCATCATAGAGGCAATGCCGTAAGTTCATCTATGTGACATTAGACATGTTAAAGATTATATATTTGTAAGGATTTTGTTAAAAAGACGATGTTTAATAAGTTGTTAAAAACAAGCTAACTGTGATGCTAACAGCCATTATAGCTGCTACTACAGTGACGATAGCTGTGATTGTTTGTTACAGAGATTTATAATTGTATGATTAATCAAAACATAGACATTGAATATTGTTGTGTTGTATTGTTTTATTACAGTTTTCACCGCAACATGTCAATGACAAAGAGTGACATTAAATGATCAAACTTACTACGACTCTGTCTTCATTGGCTACGGTTTAACTTGGTGTTTAGTCAGAGTTTCAACACACTGCACGAGAACACTACAGTGAAAAGGCACCGTTTGATGTTTAAAGTGGTTAAGATGGCAACCAGCAACAAGTCATCTGTGTGCAGTGCTAGAAGTGGCAAGTCATCCACGTCGTCTGCGAGTGCAGCTCATGCCCGGGCCAGAGCTGAAGCCGCCAAAGTGAGAGCGTCATATGCTAGCCAGGAGGCTAAACTGAAAATGGAAAAGGCTGAAAGAGAAGCTCAAAATCAGCTGGAAAAAGTAAGAATAGACACTGAGTTGGAAGTGTTAACGCTACATAGAGAAGCTGATGCAGCCGCAGTGGAGGCGCAAGTACTGGAAGATGCTGAACTATCAATGCATGCTGCAGTTGAAAGAGGAAGGTCTGAATCGGAGAAAGTTAAAATTGAACGTACCAGTGAATATGTCAATTCTCAAATTAACCTTCAGAGTCATTCTCCCTCTCCAGTCTTATCAGCCTTACCCGTCGTTCCTCCATCCCACGCTTATTCACATACCAGCTTCATAACATGGAGTCCACCTGTGAGAGACATTTCACGTGCACCGTCTATCAATAAGCCAAAGTCTGAGAAAGCTGATAGTATGCACTTACCCGCATCAAACCTACCTGATCTGTCTGCAGGTGCGATGAAGTCTGAAGTCAGAAGCCCCATCATGAACGTGCATGCTAAGTCATATGTTCCTAGATACATTCCTCCAGTTAGCACGCCACCTCAGGCAGAGCCTTTGGCACAGTATTTAGCACGAAGGGACCTCGTTAATTCAGGACTGTATCAATTTGACGATAAGCCCGAGAATTACCGGTCATGGTATTCTTCGTTCACCAGTGCAGCTCGTGAAGTTCACCTCACAGCAACCCAAGAATTAGACCTCATGACTAAATGGCTGGGAAAGGAATCTGGCGAACAGGTGAAACGCATCCGCTCAGTGCATGTCAGCAACCCCAATCTCGCTTTACATAAAGCATGGGAGAGACTACGTGAGTGCTATGCTGCACCTGAAATCATTGAAAAGTCACTATTTCAGAGGTTGGACAGCTTTCCTAGGATTTCAGGTAAAGACCACACCAAATTACGTGAACTCGGAGATTTGCTTATGGAAATTCAAGGTGCTAAAGAAGACGGCTACCTCACAGGTCTTTCATACCTCGACACTTCACGTGGAATTGCACCAATTGTAGACAAGCTTCCATATGGGCTTCAGGATAAGTGGGTGACTTCTGGGTCATTCTACAAGGAAGAAAATCATGGTCAATTTCCTCCCTTTGAGTATTTCTGTAACTTTGTGTGCCATGAGGCAAAGAAGCGAAACGACCCTAGCTTTATGCATCAAAGCAGTGCTACAGCACCCACAAAGCCTGACAGATCCATCGTGAAGAGTTTCCATACCAACAAACCTATCTCAGTGCACAAAACAGATGTGTGTGCAGTCAATGATGACCCCAACAAAAACTGTCCATTACACAATAAACCACACCCCTTGAAAAAATGCAGAACATTTAGGAACAAACTCCTTGATGACAGAAAGGCCTTCCTCAAGGAGAAAGGAATATGTTTCAAATGCTGTTCTTCAGTTTCTCACCTCGCTAAAGAATGCAGGTCTTCTGTGAAGTGTACTGAATGCGGCAGCACCAATCATGATGCAGCCATGCACCCTGGCCCATCACCTCAAGTAACTAAGGCTCCTTCACCACCACAAGAGGATGGCGGGGAGGGAGAAGATCGTCCTAACACGGCCGTTGTCAGTTCAAGCTGCACAGAAGTTTGCAGTCCAGGTCAGTGGAGTCGCTCATGCTCAAAAATCTGCCTTGCAAAGATATACCCCAAGGGTTTCAAGGACTTGGCCATCAAAGCCTATGTAATTCTGGATGACCAGAGCAATCGTTCATTAGCTAGACCAGAGTTCTTTGAGCTGTTCAATGTGGAGAGCAAACCATTCTCATATAATCTCAGAACTTGCTCTGGCATTGTAGAAACCTCCGGCAGGAAAGCAGAAGATTTCCAGATTGAGTCACTGGATGGAAAATGTTTTATCTCTCTTCCACCACTCCTTGAGTGTCATGAGATCTTGAATAATCGGTCTGAAATACCAACACCAAGTGCAGTCTTACACCAACCTCATCTCCGACGCATTGCCAAGCACATTCCAGAGCTGGAACCAGAAGCAGAAATACTTCTGCTACTTGGAAGAGATGTCATAAGGGTACACAAGGTCAGGCAGCAGGTCAATGGACCAAACAACGCCCCCTTTGCCCAACGTCTGGACCTGGGCTGGGTAGTAATAGGAGAGGTGTGTCTGGGTAATGTACATAAGCCAACAGTCAACACATTCAAGACCAATGTGCTGGAAAGTGGTCGCCATTCAATCTTTCAACCCTGCACAAGCTTTATGCAGATCAAAGAGATGCAGCAAAGCTGTAACATGTCTGGCAAGGCAACTGAGAAGACACTAGGACAGACAGTGTTCAACAGAACTGAGCATGACAACAAACCTGCTCCATCCATGGAAGATACAGCTTTCTTGAAAATAATGGACACACATGTCTACAGAAATGATGCTAAAAGCTGGGTAGCTCCTTTACCGTTCAGAGAACCACGCCAGCCCCTGCCAAACAACAAAGAGCAAGTAGTTAATCGATTTACATCCCTTCAACGTACCCTGAAGAGGAAACCTGAGATGCAGCAACAGTATGTGGAATTTATGGAAAAGATATTTGATAATGGACATGCTGAGGTAGCACCACCACTGAAAGAAGATGATGAATGCTGGTATCTTCCAACATTCGGGGTCTACCATCCACAAAAACCCAGTCAAATCAGAGTGGTCTTTGATTCCAGTGCTCGATGCTCTGGTGTCTCTCTCAACGACGTGCTCCTCACGGGCCCCGACCTTAATAACTCTCTTGTGGGCGTCCTTCTGCGCTTTCGGAAAGAGAAAGTTGCAATCCTAGCGGACATTCAGCAGATGTTCCACTGTTTCTTGGTGCGTGAAGACCATCGCAACTTCCTACGTTTTCTATGGCACAAGGACAATGATGTCAACAAGGAAGTTGTTGAGTATCGGATGAAGGTCCATGTCTTTGGAAATGCACCATCTCCTGCAGTGGCCATTTACGGGTTGCGAAGAGCCATCAGAGAAGGTGCACAGGAGCA
This sequence comes from Chanodichthys erythropterus, assembly GCF_024489055.1. Taxonomy (NCBI): domain Eukaryota; kingdom Metazoa; phylum Chordata; class Actinopteri; order Cypriniformes; family Xenocyprididae; genus Chanodichthys; species Chanodichthys erythropterus. The sequence continues at coordinate 10,899,097 of NC_090230.1, forward strand.
TGGTGCTGATACCGTCAAGTTTGTGGAAAGACATTTCTATGTTGATGATGGTTTGGTATCTGTAACTTCTGAAGCTGAGGCAATTGATTTGCTCCAACGAACACAGGCTTCACTAGCTGAGTCAAATCTCCGCTTACACAAGTTTGCTTCGAACTCTCAGACGGTAATGGAAGCTTTCCCTCCTGAAGATTGTGCTCCAGTAATCAAGGACCTAGATCTGAGTGGAGAAACTTCACCCACACAACGGAGTTTAGGTCTACTGTGGGAGATCACAACAGACACATTCACCTACTCCACATCGACCATAAACAAACCATTCACCCGCCGTGGAGTCCTCTCCACTGTCAACAGTGTTTTCGATCCTCTGGGTCTACTGGCACCTGTCATGATCCAGGGAAGAGCCCTTCTCAGAGAACTTACCTCTGAACTGTCAGACTGGGACACGCCCCTCCCGGAGGACAAACTAAGCAAATGGGAAGTCTGGAGAGATTCTCTCCAAGACCTGAAAAAGCTTCATGTTAGACGTACATACACTACAACCTCACTCACTGAAGCGGTTCACACAGAATTGTGTGTATTCTCAGATGCATCGACAAAGGCCATAGGTGCTGTGGCGTATCTGAAAGCGCTTCAGAAAGATGGGCAAGTTGAAGTAGGATTTGTTATGGGCAAGGCAAAGCTAGCACCCCTGTCTGAACCCACAATCCCAAGGCTAGAGCTGTGCGCTGCTGTCTTGGCAGTAGAGATGGCAGATCTGATCCAGGACGAGCTAGATCTAGAGTTGAATGGTGTAAAGTTCTTTACAGACAGCAAAGTAGTCCTTGGCTATATTTATAATGAGTCAAAACGATTCTATGTTTATGTTCACAATAGAGTCCAACGTATCCGTCAGTCCTCAAGACCTGAGCAGTGGAACTATGTACGTACAGAAGAAAACCCTGCAGATCATGCATCAAGATCCTTATCTGCATCCTTCCTGGTGCAGACTTCTTGGTTCACCGGTCCCTCCTTCCTGCATCAGCCATCTGCAGAGAAAACACAAACAAATGAAACATTTGAGCTAATTGAACCTGAAAAGGACTCAGAAATCCGGCCACAAGTGCAAACATGTGCTACTAACCTGGAAAAACCAGAGCTTACCTCCGACCGATTCCAACGGTTCTCCACCTTCACCTCCCTGGTAAGAGGAGTAGCATTTCTAGTTCACATAGCAAAATCCTGCAAACACACAAACCAAAACGGTAAATGCAAAAGTTGGCACCGATGTCACTTACCTCGTACTCCAGATGAAATGGATCAAGCAAGGAACGTTATCCTTAAAGCAACACAAAAAGCTGCTTTTGCAAAAGAACTGTCGGCCCTTCAAACTAACCAAGCAGTGTCCAAAAGTAGCCGCTTGCGGAAACTCAGTCCGATCATGGAGAATGATTTCATCTGTGTTGGAGGACGACTAAAGCACTCTCAAGTTGCAGTTGTAGAAAAGAACCCAATAATTCTGCCCAAAGATAGCCACATCTCCCTACTGCTCACTCTGCATCACCATGAGCAAGTGAAACATCAAGGCCGTCACTTGACGGAAGGAGCGATTAGGGCAGCAGGACTGTGGATCTTGGGAGGCAAGGCACTAATCAATTCAGTACTCCACAAATGCATAATCTGTCGCAAGCTGCGTGGAAAGCTGGAAGAACAACGCATGGCGGACCTGCCACCTGAACGCCTCAAAACCTGCCCTCCCTTTACGTATGTGGGGCTAGATGTATTTGGACCCTGGTCTGTCACAACCAGACGGACCAGAGGAGGGCAGGCAGAGAGCAAGCGGTGGGCCATCATGTTCTGCTGTATGAGTTCGAGAGCTGTACATGTCGAGGTAATTGAGTCTATGGACACCTCAAGCTGTATAAATGCTCTCAGGAGATTCTTTGCACTCAGAGGACCTGCAAAACAGCTCCGTTCCGATTGCGGTACCATTTCATTGGAGCGTGCAAGGAGCTTGGAATGGACAAAATGGTGCAGAGGTACCTCAGTGAGCAAGGATGCAGCTGGGAATTCAACCCACCACACAGTTCTCACATGGGAGGCTCGTGGGAGCGTATGATTGGCATTGCCAGAAGAATCCTAGATTCAATGTTTCTGCAGCTGAACACTCGCTTAACACATGAAGTTCTTTGCACACTAATGGCAGAAGTTACTGCTATTATTAATGCACGACCACTCTTACCTGTCTCTGCAGACCCGGAACAACCTTTCATACTTTCACCATCAATGCTCCTTACACAGAAGACAGGAGTTCCACCTCCTCCTGGCGACTTCTCAGACAAGGACCTGTACACAAAGCAATGGAGACAAGTTCAGGCTCTTGCAAACCAATTCTGGACCCGCTGGAGCCGTGAATACTTACCTTGCTTGCAACACAGACAGAAGTGGACAGTACCTCGCAGAAACCTTCAAGTTGGAGATCTAGTTCTGCTCAGGGACAAGCAGATAGCCCGCAACTGCTGGCCCATGGCCAGAATCACTGCCATATTCCCTGGGAAGGATGGACATGTAAGAAAGGTTGAGGTGACTACAAGTGACCAAGGCAATAGAAAAACCTTTCTAAGGCCAGTTGCAGAAGTTGTTCTACTTCTACCCAAAGAATGATCTAGAGGTTATGGTTTAACACTCTCAAAAATTCAGTGACCTCACATAGGTCAGGCGGGGAGTGTGTTGCCCTTTAAGGGATTTAACTTTTAAATATCTGCTTTATTTTTGTTGATATATATTCTCAGGCAAAATAAGAAGTTCATAATTACTTTTCTGTTTATCTACCTCATTTGTAAAAATTAATATTATTTGTTACTTGATGATGTCACTGCCTGTTTAGTCACTTCCTCTAAAATACTTCCTGGTTCTACATGAAAACAAGGAGACAGTCATGGTGTGCTCTCGCTCCAACAATCCATTGCATCCACTCTAATCCATCATAGAGGCAATGCCGTAAGTTCATCTATGTGACATTAGACATGTTAAAGATTATATATTTGTAAGGATTTTGTTAAAAAGACGATGTTTAATAAGTTGTTAAAAACAAGCTAACTGTGATGCTAACAGCCATTATAGCTGCTACTACAGTGACGATAGCTGTGATTGTTTGTTACAGAGATTTATAATTGTATGATTAATCAAAACATAGACATTGAATATTGTTGTGTTGTATTGTTTTATTACAGTTTTCACCGCAACATGTCAATGACAAAGAGTGACAGTAAATGATCAAACTTACTACGACTCTGTCTTCATTGGCTACGGTTTAACTTGGTGTTTAGTCAGAGTTTCAACACACTGCACGAGAACACTACACATATAAATTGAGTGGTTTAGCCAAAATTTTCTGAAGAGACATGATTGCTTTATATGATTAACTGATTAAGTTTTTACTCACATAAAAACATTCATCAGTTATGGTAAACCGAAGCTCAAGCATGCTTGCCTAACGTGCGAGAACCAATGAGGTTTGTTCTGGTGTGTTAAGCAGCACATTTGAGCTTCCACAAGAACTAATGAGATCAAGCAAGAATGGTTGAGCTTCAGTTTATGTTCGCTGATCATTGTTTTATGTGAATTAAAGCCCAAATTAAATATGTTCATCATATAAAACAATCAAGTCTCTTAAGAAAATTTGGACTAAACCACTCGATTCATATGGATTAGACTTATTTATTTAATTTAGTTGCCAAGGTAAAAGTTTTTCATCTCCAATATCCTTCTTCATACTGCTCTTGTGTATCTGCTTTTTAAATTAAGATTATATTTAATGTGTGATGATGAAAACCCCACTCACCTTATAAAATTAATTATCTAAAGGCATTCAATCAAAAAATGAACTACAAACTACAAACAGCTTAAATGTAAAAACATAAGTAGGACTTTTCAACAACAAGGTAATTTATTATAAAAAATCAAAACCCTTCTGAAATAATACATCTTGAGATGTTGTCACATAAAGGTGGCAGTTTAGGAAACCTGTCACTCTAAAGGCCCTCTTAGACTTTGAAATACAACTTCAAAGGTCTCTTATTAAAATGTTCATCCCTCCCAATGCACAGTTTTTCCTGGGAAAGCAACTGACTTTCTGCGTTAGCGGCACGGATTTCAGGTTTCTTTATTCTCAAAGCATAAAGGCATCGAAATTTGATTTTAAAAAGATGAAATTGAAACTCAATGACATTGACATACAATTAATTATTCCCTCAGTGCTATAAGAGACACTTTTCTGTCAGTTTAAGTTCAGATCTACGGAGGCCTATTTAATGCCAACTTCTCTAAAGCTATTTTAGGTAAAACTATTCTTATCAATGTCTTTCATGCTGAGCTTTTGACTGAGATTGTCTTGCTATCACAAACACAAACACACACATGTGTTTTTCCCCCCATCTGAAACTGGCTTTTGTCAGTATGTTCTGATGACAAGGCTCCAGTCTTGCTTTCTTTACTCTAGCGCTCATAAACAAACTTCACAGGGGGTTGAGTGTCAAATCAGCATGTAACAAGCCAAGCCGTCTCAATTCTCCACAACACACCGAGTGTTACATCGTTTAAGGGAGTATTTGGTCATTTATAAAATGTTAATGCATACATTCAGGCCCAAATCCGTCAAAGCGTTTGTAGAGTCATGTTTCAAACACTGTTAACTTTGACAAAACTGAGAGGAAAATTATTCACTTCAACTCTTGCTGTGCTAATATTGTTATTGTTATTTCAGAATATTTCTCAGAGGATGGTTCACCAATATATGACGTGTTCATATTGAAATCTTATTTTGACCCTTAACTATAAAACTGAGCTTTCTTTACCTTTTGTACGATTTGAAAAAATTCAGGATTTTCTTTTTCAAGTTTGCTATCATTTTTATAGCATTCTAGATGTTTACCAAGTCATATTTTACCACTTCAGGCCTAAAGTCTTAAGGGACGTTTAAACAACACTGATTTCAACTAAAAACAGAAAACTTTTTATGCGTTTTGGCCGTTCATTTACACGACAATGGCGTTTTGAGGGCCTGAAAACACAAACTTTTGAAAACAGGGTTAAAGTGCAAGTTTTTGAAAATGATACTATTATCATCACAGTGTAAACTTCAAAATCGCAAATCTTTGAAAATGGTGACCGCATGTGTATACGTGTTCAGATGATAGGTGCATAGTGTTTCTTTACAAAGTGACATCGCCATCTACTGGCCTGGCAGCATAAAACAGCATTTTCAGTTGTTTTCACAGATCTATGTGAATTTTTCGTTTTGATAATGTCATCTGTACACAAAACTTTTCAGTTTTTAGTACATCGTTTTGTGTAGACATACCCTTAAACACCAAGGATTTTAGAGAAGAACTGCAGAGTGACAAGTATGCATGGTAGTGGTCAACAAATGTGATTACGGCTTTGCAAAGCACCAATAGTTATTTCAATGCTATCATTAAGGCCTGTTCATACCAAGGACGATAACTATAACGATGAAAATATATTTCTAAATTTTTTTAAATAAAATATAAAAATCTAAAAGAATAGCAGAGTCCACACCACCACAGAAACGATAAGGGCACAGAGAAACAATATCGTTGGAATCAATTTCAGAATGATTTTTTCCAGCTGATGAATGATAAACAACAACAGCCAATCAGAATCCATCCTGCTTTAAAGAGCTTGAGCATTAAAGTGGCAGACGACAAACCTGCAGCACGTGTTTAGAATAAACAGATGGTGTGGACGCAAATATGGTTATCATTATGGTTATCTTTATAGTTATCGTTAATGGGTGTTAAGGTTGGAATTTATATACTTATAATTTGAATGAATGAATAAGTGAATGAAGAAGTATTAAAAAAATCTTGACTAGTAATAAATTATACTAAATAATAGTATATATATATATATATATATATATATATATATATATATATATATATATATATATATATATATATATATATTCATAGTGATTCCAAACTTGCAAATGTTATTATGCACCAATAATTAATTAAACTCCACCATAGTATATTTGGAATTTATATAATTTGAATAAATAATATTTATCAAAAAAGTTGTATTTATTTATTATAAAAATAATAAATCACACACTATTATTGAAAAAAAAAAATCACATTTCTCATTCAAACGTGTTTGTGTCAGCCCTGTTACATTCAAAATGTTTTATGGTTGAAAGCTACAGGGTTGAAATTTGGTGCAAAATCTATTTGGACTAGAAAATACCCTTGCACCACACTGCACACTATGTGCCAGAAAAAATAATAACATAACAATATGTGTACCCCACATCCACCTGCAAATCTAACCATCCCCCCAAAAAATTCCCATCTGAGGCTGGATTTTACCACTAGCTCTCCAAATAGTGGGGTAAACAAAAGGAAAAATATTTACGACCGGCTGTTAAAAAGCTCTATAAAGCTGTGACTGTAAATGTTTTCAGGCCAAACCTGCAAAGACATCAATGTCTGAGCATTATCAAGCTCAGGAAGGAAGATAGCTTGTCCTCTCCTAGAGCTTTCCCCTGACCGCTTCAAGCTACTTCACAAGAGAGAAAACATTATCCGGATGCTTTGATCCTAACCCTCTCCCAGGGAATCACAAAGTGTACAGGGCTGAAACCTGTTCCAGATGTCGCCCATGATGTTTACGATGAGAAAACGCAAACTAAAACCATGTCAAAGGAGGAGCTGACTTCTTGCTACTGATTGTCAGTCATCTGATGACCTGCTGTTTAAATGGACTTTCAGGTTTGTTTGTTTTTCTTTTCTTTTTTTTTCGGAGTACACTAAAGACGATCCAAATAGCCTACATTTACTTCATTTATAAATATATTTCTATCATGACAACTCTCGGATTGTTTGGGATGGTAATGACAATGTTGATATATTTGGTCTTGGTGGAACAGATCTGCTTCACTGCTGCTGGTTATTGCTACTGCCAATACATGCACAACACACTGCTGTGTGCAAGACACGCTGCTGCTCTACAATATATAGCATACATGAATTACTCGTAGCACATCTGCTACAGCAAATGACCGAGTATAGAGCTCATTGGCTACTGATACAGCAGGGACCAGTCAGCTGTGCCCTATCCACCTTATTTTTCAGGTAAGAGCGGACACGGCCATTTGTAAATTTAATGTGTCTGGCTTCTGGTGTCATTCGCTTCCAGTTATTTTTAGATGTAAAAAACAGCTCATTATGCTGCTTAATATTGCAAACTGGCATTACCTACCATATTATTTTAATGTATTGTCTTAATTGTAAACACACTGGTTTGTAGCACAAACAGTTTTACAATTTACTGCCCTATAATATTCTTGTCGTTATTTCCCTATAGTGGCTAATAAATCAGAAGTCTCGCACATTCACAGAAAAAACCTTAGCAGATTGAGTTAAGGACCTACCAGCCTGAGCCATCTAGAGTTTCATGACAGAACTTTGTATTTAAAATTATAATAAAAAATAGTAATGTCAAAATTGAATACCTTTCTTCACCTTTCTAAAAAAAGTTAAATATTTTAATCATTTGAATCAGTTTTTCTTAATAGATTAAAATGATTGTAAAATTATAACAATAATACACAATTATACATAGTTCTCTATAACTCTAGATGGCGTAGGCTGATGGGTCCTTAATGCAGCTGATGATAATTACAGCTTTAACTACTTGGCACAAACTGATTGGCCCATGTCACTTCTGCAGCCAGAGAGCTTGTGCTCACATAATTAAATGGCTGGTTACATTCAGCAGTTGCAGCATGCTTAAGAGTTCCTCTAAAACCCTCCACCTTCCCCAGCTCCACCTGTATAGATCTGATATGGGTTATTGATATATGCTATTTGTGCACCAGCACTATCTGAGTTTCAGTACTTGCTCTGCAGCAGCAGCAGCAATAATCTACAGCAGCAGCAATTCAGCAGCAGCAGCAGCATAGCAGATCTATTCCACCAAGACCAAATACATTAACATTGTCATATCCATTACCATGCTAAAAAATTCAGAGAGTTGTCATGATTTAAATAATATATATACAAATATGTACTGTTACACCCCTAATATATATATATATATATATATATATATATATATATATATATATATATATATATATATATATATATATATATATATATATATAGGGTGTAACAGTACATGTATTTGTCCTGAACTGTCACGGTATGTATGGACGTCACGGTTCGGATCATATAGTATGACGATAGGCTACAGGCGATCCACACTCCAATCCAGAAGGATATTTTTTTTTTTAACAAGCATTAACCATCATAGGTTAATCGCAGTAAGCTGCTCTGTGTTTTGTTACTTTCGTCAAGAAACAAAGTTCCATCTTTCAAACTCTGTCTATCACGAAATTCAAACAATAGATGCCGTTTTGACACTTTTTGATGTGACGTGACAAAAGGCAGCGCGGAGCACGAGTGAACAGGATCATCCCTTTCTCTTCATTAATACCGAATGAACATGAAGGTACGTTAAAAGATACAGTACAACTCAGTGTTTCAACCACGAAAAAGACGTCAGTAAATCAGTTTGTAAACAATATGTCACGTGGTGGGGTATTAGGCTACATTTACCTCAGAAAAGCCATTCATTGTCCACAGCTTGTTAGTTTGCTAGAGAAATGAACTGTTTCGCTAAATAAATGCACTATATTAGCCTATTCATTATATTTTACTTAACCTGCTAGTTAATAAACAAGGCTTAAATAAATCCGTCATGAAAACAAGTTATGACAGCTGTTAATGATTATATTTCAACAACAAATTGGAGAAACAGACGTTAATGCAAAAACTACCTTATGTGTAATTTACATGCTTACAATACACATTTTTATTATTATTATTGTTATTATTATTTGAGTGTTGATGATTATGTCTAAAAATAAATAGCAACTTAGTTAATTATCTGTGCTCTGTTGTTAATTGTAACCTTTAATAGGGCTAATAGTTTACAGCATTAGCAGAGATAGATTTTTTTCTCCTTAAGAACATTTTAATTATAATTGAATACATTTAAAGACAGAGACACAGTTGGTTCAGTAAAACATTTTTTTATTAAAAAAAAAAAAAAAAAAAAAAAAAAGAGAGAGAGAGACAAAAATTGTTTTCTCACCCTGCTGTACTGGACTGTGACTTCAAAACTGAGGTATGTACTGAACCGTCATGTTTGTGTACCGTTAACCCCTAATATGTATACATCTATCTATCTATCTATCTATGTATCTATCTATCTATCTATCTATCTATCTATCTATCTATCTATCTATCTATCTATCTATGTATATATATATATATATATATATATATATATATATATATATATATATATATATATATATATATATATGCATAAAAATATTAACCAATAATATCACAGGCCACTTTTGATGAATCAATCAAATCCTGAAGCAAGTTTCATCCTGCATTATTTTCCACCTAACGCGCTGTTTCTGAGTATCATATTAAAAAAGTTAGTTTAAGTGTTTTATTTGTTTGTTTATTAGTTTTTTTTTACTTAAAAATATTGATTCAACATGCCGAGAAAACTGAAAGTGAATTATTTTAACATTACACTGATCCCCTCTGTGGCAGTATCAAAACATTGCTTTGTTTAAGAAACCAAACAATCTGACATAGCAACACTGGCTCAACCAATAGCGTGACTTTGGGGTGGGGCTATCTGTTTAGCCAACCAATGACAGAGAAGGGAGCACAGAAATTACACATTTAATTTGTCTTTAAATCTTTTTAGTGCAAAACATTCTTACAATTATTTAACACATTTTCTTCAGGTTCATTTGGATATTTCAATGCCAAATAACCTTTGAACAGGTAACACAGCTATGTACCCATATAACTCCGCTTTACAGAGCCAACACTAAAAGCTCTAATGTTGTAGTACTAATGTTCCTCCATCTCGGAGGTGTCTGAGAAACACTATAATGAGGGTATAAAAGGGTTTTTACGGGCCCACATCATTCACAGAGCGAACAGCAGGACGTTTTGAGGTTCGTTACTGTAGACCGCAGGAGTTCTCCACACTGGTGTCCACCATATGTGATTTATTGTTAATTAAACATCATTACAGATCAGGCTGGACCCGTTTTATGTAACCATGTGCTCACAAGTTAATTAATCATTCTCCTCTATCAAAAGGTTAAATGTATACTCATAAATGTTAAATAGCGTTTATATGATTTAAGATCCCTTACAAAAAATGTTGTACAATGGTACAGCAATTTCATCAGAGAATACCATGGTACATTTTATATATATAATTAACATTTTTACATTTATAAAAACCAATCGTTTATTTTTAACATGTACCTTTTTTAAATAACTTCAGATCTTAGAGCTGTTTTGGTCATTGCAGTGGGTGAATTCAGAGTTATAAGAAATATCCTGTCGCTTCACTAAGAAAACGGATCAAACAGACGTGGAGGTGGATGGTTTGAGGCAAGTTCAGGCGTGACACTGCATGTAAGATATGGACTGGTGCAGAGAAACAGAATGAGAAAGAGTGGAGCTGATGCAGGGGTCAGTGGGGGTCTGTCTGGATGTTGGTTTGTTGAAAGTCAATACAATTTTCTCTACGGGGGTTACAGCATCATGATAAGAAGAGCTTCAGACAGTTATTTACCACTACTGTGTATCAAATAATTATTAAAACTAATTCAGAAGCCTGAATGCGCAAGCACTGCTGATCAGGGTGGATAATTTTAAATTATAATGTCTCAAAACAGCACAAAACGTGTTTTGTGCACCGATTTAGGATCTGTTGTTGCTCTCCAAGCCTCCAATACTAACTCGAAAACATCAGAAGTAGCAATGGAAAGACATTTGGTGCATGTGTTGCAATACTGAATGAATCGGGTGCTGCTGTGCTGAGCAAATCAGTGATTGATTCAAATGACTTACTCAATTATGACAGTCAATTAATTGTCGCCACTTAAGCCGGGGACACACCTAACGATTAGCTGAAACATTCTAAGACTGAACTGAACACACATACCGATTGTTTCCTTCGACTGGAGCCGATTTATATACCCACACATGGAATTTGAACACCGACTGTAATCGCAGACTGAACGCAACTGGCTCTGACTGGACGCGTTTGAGCGCGATCAGTCATAAGTATCAAATTACATTCATAATCGGCCTTACAATCGTTTCGTGTGTGCGCAGCTTTACTGGGAGTAAATAATGGTATAATTAAATTTCCTAATACAAATGGGCCTACTATTTCTAACAATATAGGATACAGAATATTGACACGTCACAACCTCAAGGTTGAGAACCTGTGCTTTAACTACATGAAATATCCTTTTTACTATATATTTAAATCAATTTGGTCTGAACTGACTTGTGCTGATTTAATTTATTGATTTGTTTTGTGCTGTCAAAGTCTGACAGGCTCATAAAATGCCATATCTGTGCACACCTATGAACAGACACACACAATATTCCCTTCAAAACTGTAAAAAAAGAAAAAACTGTTCTTCCCTAGACCAGGTGTTTTCATAGATAAGACCTGAGGAGGTGTGAGAACATGAAAACATAGATGAAAAATTAATGATTTCTCATTGAAAGGTTCTACAATGAGATCACTTAAAACCAGGACATGTTAGTATTCATTGATAATTTTAGATATTCTAACAGCGATAGCCCAAAAATAGAGAATTGATGATGGCATCTTGCACATTATATTGAAAAGACAAAATACACAAATATGGGAAATGAAATAGGATATGAAATTTACATTATGAGAAAAAGTCTCAATGCATAAATAATTTTGAAACATACATGATGAATATTCATTTTAGAGTACCAGAAACCCTCTTTTCCCCCATGTATGTCTTAATTAGTTACCTTCTCAAATAGAAGGTGAAGTGTCCCTGTTCAAATTTAATCAAAGCCTGTTTCTAAACAGTAATTACAGTGATTAAGAAAATGAACTGTGTTTGAGGGGAAAAGGAAGAGGTTTTCTTCACTGCTTCTACTTTTGGCTGATTACAAACCACTTTGAGAGCCGACTGGCAGCCAAATGTTACACAGTTACTCCTGCACTGTAATTAGGCTACTCTTGAGTTAGTGGTGAGATTCAAACCTGCTGCTTTTGAACTGAAGCCTAAAAATGGTGGGAATCACAGAGCTGAGTGTAATGACTTATAATGGTCATAAACATTGTTAAATAATAGATTAGGAATCAATATGTTACTGGTTAGCATGGTTCAGTTAGCCCCTGCTGGTGACAATCGTAACTACGCCATCGGATTGTAAAGAATGTCGTGAAGGCTATTCAAAACTACATTTAATTATTAGAATAGCCTGCAGTTATTAGAATATAGCCTGCGGGAACAAGTTATGGTGTATTTTGAATCGGACACACCTGAAAAATGACTTCAGTGAAGTGTTAGTTGTGAAATCAGTAACTGCTCTGAACAATTCATAGCGAGCCATGTTTGAGGAGTGTTTTGCGTATCTTTTTGAATGACTCATTAAACAGAATAGGCTCGAAAGAGTAATTTGTTAGCGAATAAGACAGACATCACGACTCACGCTGCGTTAGTTCACAGAGAAAACATGGTGCCTGATCTGATATGATATTGGCCTATGACGAAACAGCATGGATAAAGTGTTTTAAATTATTACCGCACATTTTTTGTGATCACAGTCTAATAAATTCATCAGTTCAAAATTTTATAGGGGAGCATAACTTCATCTATGCTGTGTTTACAAGGAAAGAAACCGATTCCATGCAAATGATGTAAATCTTTAAAAAGTACCTATAATTCTTTAGGACTTTAGGTTATTAATTTTGTAGCTTATTTTTAAACAGTGAAATTTGACTTGTGCAGCAGACATGTCTCTGCATATCATCAATGATCTTTTAAGAATCTTTGGTGAATAAATTGTGCTTCTAATCTCTTGCGTTCTAAGTATGGTTTTTATGTTCTCATGTACACCGGCTGGTGTGCGACTGGGATTTAGTTTGACAGGAACTTTCAGTGCCCCCTGCTGCCTTTAAATACTCACAAAAGTTTCTGAAGAACTCCTGGAGACTTGAGTCGGACAACTCTTTCATTGGATTACTGGCACAACGCATAGATAAAACATACAAGACGTGTGGATTAGTGGATTCATATCATCATTTTGTTATCAAAGTTCTTGAAATCTGCAGCGAAGAACTTTGAAACCCTACTGAAATGAATATGAATGAATATGAGCTATAATAACCTACCTGCATTAGCCGCTAATAAAATAATCTTTCTTTTTTTTTTTTTTTTGACTGTATGAGACACTAAAAAGTTCACAAAAGCAGATATCTGAAACTTTGAATTAAGCAACACTTTGGAAAACGTTGAATGTGTCATTTATAGTGAAGATTATGCTAGATGAGTACTTTGAAATTAGAAACTGGCATTAAAGATTTCAAGCATATACAACAAATACATTTTTGCATGTCTGTATAAGAGAACCTGTTCTGAAGGATGACAAGACTTTGGCACATGCACAAGGACATAAAGTAACTTCCAAAGTAAGTACAGTTTAGTCAAGCACAACCAGAAATAACTAAGTTAGTCCATTTTCAAATAAAAGTTTCCTGATAATTTATTCACCCCCATGTCATCCAGATGTCCATGTCCTTCTTTTTTCAATCGAAAAGAAATTAAGGTTTTTGATGAAAACGTTCCAGGATTATTCTCCTTATGGTGGACTTAATGGACTCCACTGTTGAAGGTCAAAATTGATAGAAGTATCTTTTTGAAGAATACGGAAGGCGGAATGGTGAAGCACTTGCAAGGTGAACATTTTTGTTTATAAAGCATATCAATTTTTATTTTTTTTAAAGAAAATGGCCGATCGTTTCGCTAGATAAGACCTTTATTCCTCGTCTGGTATCGTTTAAAGCCCCTTGAACCTGCACTAAAACTAATTTTCAACCGTTTGGGGTCCATTGAAGTGCACTATAAGAAAAATAATCCTGGAATGTTTTCATCAAAAACCTTAATTTCTTTTTGACTGAAGAAAAAAAAGACATTAACATCTTGGATGACATGGGGGTGAGTAAATTATCAGGAATTTTTATGTGAAAGTGGACAAATCCTTTAAGCTTCTAGACTTCGAGAGAGTTCTTTCCCTATTTTTCTTGCTCTGAATCTCTGTTTCTGCAGGTCAATTTTCCACATCTGTAGATATCGTAGACAATCACAATGAACAAGCACTGTTATAATGCTGAAGACAATAAGTATACAATCTTGTGATCTGTGAAGAAAAAAAAAAAAATGCAGATGCATTAATAGAAAATTATTCTGTATTTTGGCAATAACTGATCATTTTAAGCTCAGTTAACTGAGGTGTTAATAGTGGGTTTTTTTTTTCATGTTTAAATGGCTCAACTGGAGTCAAAGGTCTTACTATATAAAAACAGTAACATGATTAGCTTTCATGTGCAGTACAGTCAGTAAACCATTTTAAAATAAATTTCAAATTACTTTTTTATACATTTTAATTAATATTACAAATGTAGGATAAACTGCAATTCATAAACTACCTTTGACACCACTATAAAATCAAGAGTCTCATATTGTAGATGAGTCTATCTGTTTACATCCCCTCCAGTGGAATTTCACCATTTTGTTTGTAACTCATCATCATAAATACACTCCATTCTATTCTGTTACACTGCAGGCAAAATAATCACCATCATAAAACAAGAGCAGCACCCAAACCACAGGTGGAATCAGATGGTCCTACTTTATATTAGGTGGCTTTAACTACTATGTACTTATATAAAAAAATAAAAAAATATATATATGTATATATATTATTGTATATTGTATATATGTAATAGTCAGTTTCCACAATTTTTCAAAATTAATTTTTTTAAAAGTGTAAGTTAAGTCACAATTATTCAATTTCTATCTACATTAAATGTTTTTTTTTGTTTGTTTGTTTGTTTTTTTAAATAAAACCATTTAACATGTTACAATTATAAATGTTCACTATAACACACAAGCTTAATATTCCATTATATCAACAATCTCAATTATACACACAGATACACACGTGCATATAAGCAGAACCTGATTTTGCTGAGTTCAACATGTTCCTGGGTGAACATTTTTGTTGATCCTGGAACAACATTCAAATCAACCAATCAGATTTGAGGGACAAGTTTACAGATAATGTCAAGTTTAGGCTTAAAATCATGAATTGGTGCGTCTACATCAGTGTTATTCATCTATCATTAGGGTTTAGGGGTAGGAATAGTGTTAAGAATACATTTTCAGACTGGAATGTTATTCCAGGATCAACAAAAGTTGTCCCAGGAACGCATCTAACTCAGCAAAATCAGGACGTGACATAATATACATAGCTTTTAAAATATAGAAATCAGTATTTCCTTACTTTTTATTAAAGGTACACTATGAATACAAAGTATTTATAAAAATTGACTATTGCTTTTAAAGAAAAATGACATGACTTGGGATTGGTTTCACTTTTGCCTTTATATTTTCATTGCAATCAAATGGCATTTTATACACATCAGATTAATGATTAGAGATATGGGTAACACTTTAGTTTAGGGTCCAATTCTCACTAATTAGTTGCTTAGCATGCATGTTATATTACTAGGATATTGGTTGTTTATTAGTACTTTTAATACACATATTAATGCCTTAGTCTGCATGACCATATTCTGCATTCCTTAATCCTACCCAGTAACTAAACTTAACTTAACTAAACTTAACTATTAATAAGCAGCAATAAGGAGTTTATTGAGGCAAAAGCTGCAGTTAATGGTTAGTTTATAGTGAGAATTGGACCCAAAGTGTGACTGAGATATGACATTTAAACTTACAGTACCTTTGAGAGAATGCTATTACTGATAACATAATAAAGCAAATGAAATATAAATGAGAGAAATTCCTGCACTTTGGAAAATAAGCAAAATAACCTCAAAAACTGGCAAAGAACATAAACAGAATATTGGAATTGATCTATTAAACATTTTCTTCTATTTCTACAACTTTACTTGAACGTCTCTGTGTTGAGTCATCATCTTGAAATGTGCTCATCTTGTGTTTCTCATTTTGTTTCTTTGGAGGCTTTATCAACAGATCACTCTTTTCCTCTCCTCCAATTCTTGGAAATACCCTTTTCCAGCAGGCTGGATTGCAATCTCTGTTGCAGTCGTTAGCACTCACAATGATAATTGCTATAATGCAGAAGGCAAAGGCCAGGCTATAACCTATAAACTTAATTTAAAAAAAAGAGAGAGAGAAGACAATCAATAAATGGAGAACACAATTAAACAAATACCTTTATAAGGTTTTTACAGGTTATGAGTTCTCGATTCGATTTTCAAGACCAGAAATTTTCAAGAATGCGTTGGCATATATATGCAGACGGAACACTTGGAATGTACCGCTTGACCAGTTTATCGATTCCCGAACAAATTATAATAATGAGCCGGTTGTTTCAATGAATACAATTTCTAAACATGACCAAAGTATCTGATGCCGGAACGGATGACTAACATAAGATATGCCGCAACCAGGGTAGCCTGATTTCTACTACGCCTATATTTATATTATATTTATTTCTGATATGGAACAGTTACAATAATTAGAGTAGTAACCAGTAACCAAAATCATTTAGATAAATCTGCAATCTAATAAAAATTAGGGTTTCTATCACTAATTGTATGTTGTATATTTGGGCTTGAGTATGTAATCAATAGCTACAAATATATAGGTTTTTGTGTGTATTCTGAGGTTATGTTGATTTTTGAGAGTTAGGTCAAATCCTGTGGCATTTACCTTTGACTTATCAACCATCTCTCGTGTTTGTTCATATAGTTCAGTCTCATTTCCTCCTTGGTTTGATTCAGTAGGTTTGCACCAATTCAAACAAATTGGATGCAGTTTCTTATCACAGGCATATTGTCCATTCCAGTCTGTTGCTGCACATGCAAGATAATCACCATCAATGAAGAATATACAGATCCACACAACCGGTGGAATCAGACAAGCCACCAAAACAGTCACAAAACTTTGCTTAGTTTCTTCAGACTCAGATTTTCCCCTTCCGTCCTGTTCTTGAGATTGTCCACCTTTGCCATGCTCTTGAGATGCTTTATTTTTGTCTTGTTCTTGCAGTTTCCCATTGCTATCCTGTCCTTGAGAATGGCTATATTTACAAGGCCTTAAAAACATGAGCATTATGACAAATACAAAGAGAGCAGGTACAATTAAGACAAAACTCGAAATAAGTGCGTTCCACTTAACTTTGCATGGGCATGAGAATTGGACATCCATCAATGCCTGCAAGCCCAACAACATAAAGCTCAATGGAACTGAAGTGATGGCATTTTTTTTGGAAAACAGTTTAACTGCTGCTTTAAAAAAGGTTTTTAGTTGCATCTTCAAAGGTGCCTCAAGTAAGTTTGACTGTTCCTCTCTTAAAGTTTGTGGGAATGGTTGTAGTTTTTTTCTACAATGTAGATCAGATACCTTAAATGAAAAGAACAAGAATCATTCATAACATTTGTTCAGTACAAATAATACAATCGAAGATTTAAAAAAAAAAAAAAAAAGTTTTTAAACTTACTCATACAGGCGATAGCAGTATTGTGTCCAGGTATGTGCTGAGGTATGTTTCCTTCTTTGTCAAATTTTACTTTCACTCTTCAGGTACTTGCCATTGGTCAGCTGATTCTGTCAATCTCAAATTCCAACACTGATTTGTGCATCTTGAATCTGGAGAAGCAGGCAGGTGTCTTACGTTATATTACGCAAGAATAGGTTTCAGATTTCTATCTAAATACAATAGGATAAAGGTAACATAACTCTATGCTATGTTTTATAAATTTGTTGTATATATTTTTTTTTACTTGTCTCTTTTAAAAGAAAATGCTTGCTATTTCTTTCACTTTTAAAGGGGTCATGAACTGCATTATTTTATTATTTTATAATGTTTCCTGGGGTACACTTGTTAGTATGCTTTTTACATCAAAAAATGTCATAATTAAGTTTTAGCTCAAAATACCCTACATATCATTTTTTATACCATGTTAAAATTGTGTCCCTTTAAAGGGTTAGTTCACCAAAAAATGAAAATTCTGTAAAATATTACTCACCCTCATGTCGTTCCACACCCGTAAGACCTTCATTAATTTTCGGAACACAAATTAAGATATTTTTGTTGAAATCCGATGGCTCCGTGAGGCCTCCATAGGGAGTAATGTCAATTCCTCTGTCAAGATCCATAAAGGTACTAAAAACACATCTAAATCAGTTAATGTGAGTACTGTTGTTCAATATTAATATTATAAAGCGACGAGAATATTTTTGGAGTGCCAAAAAAACAAAATAATGACTTATTTAGTGATGACCGATTTCAAAACACTGCTTCAAGAAGCATCGTAGCATTATGAATCAGTGTATTGTCTGGATATGAAGTCTGCATATGAAGTGTCAGTATTGACCTTCTTTTAGAATTAATTTTTTAAAATCCAGCATTGAAAAGACCCTTGTTCATGAAGCAGTCTGGTGCAAAATGATTGGCGCAAACGTATAAGACTTTATCGATTTCTTCTGTACATTTTCTTCAAAAATGAAATTTAACCACAATGTACATACACAGTTGTGTTCCATCACCTTATAAAAGTGAATGTTGCATAATAGGTTACCTTTAATGGGCATGTCTGCTGTGAGACAGTGTAAACGCCCACTGCTGTGATTGGCTATACATTTAAAAAAAATTAAATAAAAAAAACCTTCCAGATTGGCGTTACTTACACCTAGCTATGCATCAAGCATCAAGGACAAAATCTAGGATTGACCTCAGAACATGGCCATCATTTTTTTTTTTTAACGAAAAACGAGACAACATGCTAAAATAACACTCTCATATAGAGATAGATTGAAAAGTTTTAATTAAGGATGCTCATAATTGACTGGTTATCCAAGAATTTTCACCAGTTCAACGGTTTAAAAAGTAAACAAGCTATAAACATATAGGTAATCAAAAAAAACCTGTAAACGTTAGCCTATTCAGAACAGAACACATAATGTCGCCTATGTCTCCAATTAGGCACAAATCCAAATGTATTTGAATGCTAAGCTATTATGTGTTATGTAAATGATAGGCTTTGTACTTCGCTCACGTTCTAACGTTACATCCTTCACACATGCTTTGCAAGTGAGTCGATGGTATAGCGCTGAACGCCACAGATTGTACTACACTGTATATACTTTAAGCATGAGCAGTTTAATACAGGGCTCTAATGTTTATCACTGAAGCCAAAGTATACTTGACATTTTAAGCATATGCGAGGTGAGGGTCAGCGTGAAGTGCGCATAAAAAATGTAATCATCAGAAGAGTATGCGCATACTGTATGCACAGGTTTTTTTGCAGTAATTACTTAATTTATTTATAAGGTGGCAACCGTGCCCTGGGGGTGCGGATTCATAAGGTATTCGAAGAAAGCCGGCATAAACAGAACAGACTGGAACGCATGCAAGCTACAGCGACAATGGAGGCTTATATAGACAACAGATTGTGTGAAGAGGTTAGAAAGTACCTTCATTTGTAGAATGTACCTTCACTCTATAGAATACAAGAATACAAATATATTTATATGGGTTGTGACTCATGGCAAGAGATTGCTCTAAACTGTACATGCATCGAACGCCTGTGTACGGGTACAGGTATACTTTGCAATGCTGTGTGTTTGACTGTGTAAAAATAGATACCCTGAGTTTCAGTTGCTCGATCCATAGCATCACTGTTATTTACCTATTACTACTTGTTGTACTCGAATCAGTGGGTGGGCCACTGAACTTTAAGGTTAGTGATGTCACTAACCCGAGAAGAAGCACATTGTAGTCCCTACCAGCTGTTTGTTGTAGTTCTTAAAGCTGCAGTCCGTGGCCCTCTATAGCGGTTAATAAACAGAACTGCAGGCGTCTTGTGGAAGAACAGCTACTTTTCTCCGTGTATGTCTATGGCGAGTCACGCAGTTACTGTGATACTCTGCGGCGGGTCCTACCAGTCCGGTCTGAAATAGTCTTATAATAATTGAAATAACTTATTATAAGTGTACCACAATGATTCAGGGTAAGACAAAAACACTGTTTGGAAAATGGATTCATGTTGTACATTCTCATTATATAATTTTGTAAATTTTGAACACAAAAAAAGTTACGGACAGCAGCTTTAAAAAGCAATTTCTGTAATAGAAAATATCTCCCTTTGCATTATCTTTGAGTTTTGTAACTTTTGAGATGTTGTTTATGCTCAAACAGCAACATTATACACTAACTAAAGTAAAATAAAAAGTGAAATAATCAAGGACCCCTTTAAATTAAAATACCTTTAATGAAAAGAATGCATAATGTCAATGAATATCATAATGCTACGGAAGAGGATTAGGGCCAAGCAATAATAAAAAAATAAAACCATCTCGAGATTAAAGTTGTTAAATTTAGACAAAAAAATTTGTTAAATTTAAAAAGTCGAGATAAAATGTTGATAATACAGTCATTCAATTACAAGAAAAAAGTCGTTAAATTTCAAGAAAAAAGTCGAGATAAAATGTTGAGAATAAAGTCATTAAATTACGAGAAATTACGAATTTGTCCTCATAATTTAACAACTTTTTTTCTCATAATTTAACGACTTTTTTCTCGTAATTTAATGAGTTTATTCTCGACATTTTATTTAGACTTTTTTCTCGAAATTTAACAACTTTAATCTCGAGATGTTTTTTTTTGCAGTTATAGTATTTCATAGTTTTTCACAGATTTTTAATGGCAAAGCATTTATATATATATATAATTTTTTATTTTATTTTTTTAAATGTTGCAGTTACAAACAAGTATATGTCAAATATTGTGGTTTCACCTTTATTTACTTCTTGCTTCAGGCATATTGTAAAAATAGCTCCTATATATCTTATATAGCTCTTCTTTTATACCTAGTAAAAAAAAAACACAGTCAAACTGCATTTTAAAACATTCAGCAAGTTAATGAATGTATATATTGAATTCACATCCACACTATTATATATTTTATTTAATGCAGACAGGAGGTCCATTTTAATTGAACATGTATAGTTATATAAAGTACAGCAAAGGAAAAACAAACCACAGAAATGCATTTGCAACACAGTAAATCCAATGTTGTCAAAAGATGTTTTTTGATGTTACCCTAGAAATGACTCATCACCAAAGTTGTTCCCTGGAACAATATAAATGCGCATGCAATGTAGATCACCCTGATGAGTTCAGACAGACCGCTGCAGTTCAACCTCTGAGCCGTAGATGGAGGACTCTGATAGGTGTGATGGTTTATCTTGCTTTTCCTGGTGCTCCAGATATCTTGTTCTACAATCCCAACAGCTTACAGCAGCAGTGACAACAACACTGAGGAATGTGAGCAGAACTAAAGCGGAAAACTAATAAAACACAAAAATGTATATATTCTTTTTAAATATGTAAATAAGCATTAAGTATATATATGTTTTTATTTATTATTTATACAAAACTAGTATACTTACCCTTGAGTAGAAGGTGATTTTTTCAGTTAGTTCTCGCAGGTCTGTTGCGTTCCCTCTGGTGTCTTTCACTCCAGTGGGTTTGCACCATTTAATCTGGAGCTCTTCATCCAAGACGTAATCTCCTTCCCAGTGTGACAAGCCACAAGCGACATATTCACCCTCAAACAACAACAGAAACATCCACAATGAAGGTGGAATCAGACAAAGTAAAAAGAGCCCAGCACAATGAGAAGAAGAACTTCTGCAAGGCCTTTGAATGAATATCATCATAGTCAGAGCCAGAAGAGCAGGTCCAAAAAAGATGAAGCTGATCAGTATTGCATTAAAACCAGGAGAACATGGGCATGAAAATTCCCGATCCATCAACTTCTGAAGTCCAATTAACGCAAAGCTAAAATGCATTGCGCTGAAAGAACCTGTTTTTCTTTCTAGTTTTTCTGGATTGTTAGAAAACAACTCGAGAAACACCATTTTTCATGAACAATGTGAAACTGTCCACTTTAAAGATCACAGGCTTACTTTAGACCCACTGAAGAACCGAGACCTTTTAAAGAGAAAAGATCATTAATATTTGTTCACCGAACAATGTGTAACAGCAGAACTCATATCCTACAGCAATTTAGGTTCTTTATTATTAACTATTTACAAAGTCATTTATCATAAACCATGAGACAACGAACAAAGAAAAAAGGACAATGGAAACTAATTATGCGAATGGGAGCCAGCTCCTTTCTTTCAGTAATGCAGACATGCACCATTGAACTAAACTTTATGAAATTCATCAGAACTAAATGAAATCTTGTTTGGCCAACAAAACGAAAACAAACAGCATAACCCATATCATGGCACATGACAATGTCATACAGAAGATATTTACATTAAATCTCTGATAAACTCCTATTATAAAATTAGAGGACATTAGATGAAGTGATACTGGCTTCTCAAATAACAAATGCAAAGGTTACATAAACACATAATTATATAAAACTGAAATGTACTGTATGACAAAAACATAGTCGTATTAAAATGCAATACAAGCTGTATTTTGACAATCCTAGCACAGTCTATATTTTTTAAATAAAACTGTGGTACATAAACCACTAATAAAGTGATAACCACTAATACAGTAAGTGAATAATGGCAGTACTTATATGTTTTGTTGATGCACCTTCCCGAAAGCACTCGAGCAACTGGTCGTTTCCCCAAGTGAACGTTTCCATTTGCCTCAATGTGAAATTGTATCTGGTTTACTTGTAAACTAACTTTTACTGAAATGCTGTTTGAAAACACTGTGAAAATGTTACATAGGTGATATGAAGCGTTAAAACGCTTCCCCAGCTCTCCTAATTTCTCACAAAGCTTCCTGTTACACATTCGACATCAGTTTAAAGATTTCGTCATTGACATGTTTGTGTAATCTACTAAATCGCATTATTACTGTTAAACACTAAATTAACTGCAAGGCAAACAAAAGAATAATTTGAACAGACTGTGGATCTGGGGAAACATTTCATGGTTCACTGGTTCAAAATAAAATAAAAGTAAACACAAAAGACAATCAGCACCAGGTGACCAGGGTAAGTTTAACAATACTAATAATTAGGGCCCAAGCACCATTTCTTCTTCTCCGAAACTAATTGAATTTTTGAGGGCCTGAACATGCTCAAAAACTCTTGAAACTTTGCACACGCATCAGTATTGGTGAAAATTTATGTCTGATATGGGTTTCAGAATTAGGTGTGGCAAAATGGCTCGATAGCGCCACCTATAAAATGTTTTGCCCTTCGCACTACATTTCACGAACAAGTATGAAATTCGGTAGACACTTGTAACAGCCCAATACCCTGGGTAGCCTACGAAAAAGTCCCTGGGTGCAAAATCTGAAACCCCAACAGGAAGTGAAATATTTTGAATTTTCTCTGCAAAATTTTTGCAGTTTTTGCCATTTCCAACCATTCTACTTTAACAAACTCCTCCTAAAGCTTTAATCAGATCATCATATTTGGTCAGTCTAATCTAAATGCATTTGCAATGTTAAATTGCCAAGATCCTGGGTTTTCGCTGAAGGGTGTGTCCATGGCGGCCTGAAAAAATTCGATATTCCGCCATGGAACAGGAAGTTGTTGTAACTCGGGCATACAATGTCTGATCTACCTCAAACTTCACATGTTTTATCAGAGTATCAGAGATTTAACCAGAACCACCTCATATATGGTCAGTCTAATCTTAAGGCCTTAGTGATGTTAAATTAACAAAGATCTTGAGGTTTTGTTGAACCGTGTGTCTGTGGCGGCCTGACAAAGTCTGATGTTTCACCATAAAAGAGGAAGTTGTTGTAACTTAAGCATACAATGTCCGATCAAATATTCAGTTAATCAAAGCGCCACCTGTTGGCAACAAAAAATGGCATGCTTTGCACTAAAATTCACTCCCAGAAACACATTTCAATACGCCACAAAGTACCAAACATACTACAAACACGTTAAATCATGCAACACTTGGCTAAGTGCTAATGTATTCGATTAACGTCACGAAACAGGAAGTTGTTGTAACTCAGACATACAATGTCCGATCTGCTCCAAACTTCACATGTTTGATAAGAGTCCTGGCCTGAACACATCTACATGACAATATTCAGTTATAGTAATAGCGCCACCCACTAGCAACAGGAAGTGACAGGATTAACACTGTGATGCACTACTAGCAACATACTAAAATGTGCAGTTGAGTACTAAACATGCTACAAACATTCTAAAACATGCTAGCAACACTTAGCTGAGTGCTAAAGCATGGTATTATCGTCATGAAACAGGAAGTTGTTGTAACTCGAGCATAAAATGTCCAATCTGCCTCAAACTTCACATATTTGATAAGTGCCCTGGGCTGAAGACATCAACATGCCAAAATTTAGTTATAGTCATATCGCCACCAGCTGGTAGCAGGAAGTGTGGCAAATACAAATGACTGTAGTCCTCCTATAATTATATACTTAAATGCAAATTACCCACCGTAGTCTGTTTTCCTAAAGCCACCGGGTGGCGGTGGCATGGGTTTGATGCCCTTTCATCGCTTTAATATTAGGTTACTTTTTATGAGTAGCCTACTGAATTTATGTTTAAAAAAGTGTTTTAAGTCAATATTTTGTATTTAAAGCAGAAATATAATATTTATTATTCACAATCAGCAAAACTTACTGAAAAGCAACAAGATCATCAACAGAAATCAGTCTACTTTCTTTATTTGTGAATTTGTGTCTTACACATATTCATACATTCCATATATATTTCTATATTGTGTGGTTGACAGGAGATATAGTGCTTGTTGTAACACTGGGTTTTTGTCACAATGTCAATGAGGTTTTGAGTCAAAAGTCCAACACAGGACAATGGTTTTCAAGGTTTTTTTTCCAGCTATTTTTCACAGTCATTTATGCCGGGGAAGGGCTAGTTTTTGCCTGGCATGTTTTACATTTGTATTTAAAAAAAAAAAAAAAAATACATTGGTTAGGTAAATGTCACAGATCCCTTGTTTCCCTGGACTCCATATCCCATGATCCTCCTGTTTCCACACCTGCACTCACTTCCCTCGTCAGCTCCTCATCATCACAGATCACCTGCACCTGGACTCTATCATCTGCACTCCCTTTATAATGCACTCACTCCCTGCACTCCTTTTCCGTTCTCTGTTGTGTTTAGTATATGTTTGGTGTTCTTGCCCTGTGTTAATTAAAGTAGTCTTTATACATTGTGGAAATCCGTATCTGCCTCGTCTCTCTACACCAGCATCCTTAACAGAAGAACGGACCAATACCGCTGGATCTCCACAATTTAAAATGGGAATCTTCCTTCAAGCGGTGGCTCCCGCTTCTCCTGTGCCTCTCTCTACAATGTCCGCAGCGGAACGACTCATCGGGCTCCTCCAGTACGGACGTTCACTGGAGAGGTATGTGGAGGAGTTCGTAGAGCTAGCTTATTTGACTAACTGGTCAGACGCTCGTCTTATTGCCCTGTTTCTGGATGGACTGGATGAGAACACTATCCGCTTTAATGAACCTGATGATTATGTTTCCTTAACTGAGACTATAAATTTAATTTTGTATTTAAATGGCTCCAAGTTTCTTGTCAATGTGGTTCAGGAAAAGTGTTCATCTCGTCCAGTCCTTCCGGAAACACGGGTGGCCTGGCCAGTTAGTCAAGCTCCGTCTTCCTCCGCATACCCCTCTAGCGAATTGTTCCCCTGTGTTCTGCCGGGCCCACAAATCTCCGCTGGGTCCGGTAAACCTAAGAGGAGGAAGAGGAAGAAGGGCGAGCCAGTCTCTCCAGTCTCCTGCGAGCCAGTCTCTCCTGTCTCCTGCGAGCCAGTCTCTCCAGTCTCCTGCGCTTCAGTATCTCCAGAACCCGCTCCAGCCCTTTCCGAGCCTGCAGCTCCAACCCTGTGCGAGCCACCAAGTGAGGTGGCCTGGCTTATAGACTTTTGGACCGAGCCAGTCTCCGCCGAGCCAAGCTCTCCAGTCTCCGCCGAGCCAAGCTCTCCAGTCTCCGCCGAGCCAAGCTCTCCAGTCTCCGCCGAGCCAAGCTCTCCAGTCTCCGCCGAGCAAAGCTCTCCAGTCTCTCCTGCGAGCCAGTCTCTCCTGTCTCCTGCGAGCCAGTCTCTCCAGTCTCCTGCGCTTCAGTATCTCCAGAACCCGCTCCAGCCCTTTCCGAGCCTGCAGCTCCAACCCTGTGCGAGCCACCAAGTGAGGTGGCCTGGCTTATAGACTTTTGGACCGAGCCAGTCTCCGCCGAGCCAAGCTCTCCAGTCTCCGCCGAGCCAAGCTCTCCAGTCTCCGCCGAGCCAAGCTCTCCAGTCTCCGCCGAGCCAAGCTCTCCAGTCTCCGCCGAGCCAAGCTCTCCAGTCTCCGCCGAGCCAAGCTCTCCAGTCTCCGCCGCCGAGCAAAGCTCTCCAGTCTCCGCCGCCGAGCAAGCAGCGCCAGTCTCCGCCGCCGAGCAAGCAGCGCCAGTCCCCGCCGCCGAGCAAGCAGCGCCAGTCCCCGCCGCCGAGCAAGCAGCGCCAGTCCCCGCCGCCGAGCAAGCAGCGCCAGTCCCCGCCGCCGAGCAAGCAGCGCCAGTCCCCGCCGCCGAGCAAGCAGCGCCAGTCCCCGCCGCCGAGCAAGCAGCGCCAGTCCCCGCCGCCGAGCAAGCAGCGCCAGTCCCCGCCGCCGAGCAAGCAGCGCCAGTCCCCGCCGCCGAGCAAGCAGCGCCAGTCCCCGCCGCCGAGCAAGCAGCGCCAGTCCCCGCCGCCGAGCCCCCCGCTCCAGTCTCAGCCGCCGAGCCCCCCGCTCCAGTCTCAGCCGCCGAGCCCGCCGCTCCAGTCTCAGCCGCCGAGCCCCCCGCTCCAGTCTCAGCCGCCGAGCCCCCCGCTCCAGTCTCAGCCGCCGAGCCCGCCGCTCCAGTCTCAGCCGCCGAGCCCGCCGCTCCAGTCTCAGCCGCCGAGCCCCCCGCTCCAGTCTCAGCCGCCGAGCCCCCCGCTCCAGTCTCAGCCGCCGAGCCCCCCGCTCCAGTCTCAGCCGCCGAGCCCCCCGCTCCAGTCTCAGCCGCCGAGCCCCCCGCTCCAGTCTCCGCCGCCGAGCCCGCCGCTCCAGTATCCACCGCCAAACCAGCTCCATGCTCCTCCACCCACATATTGACTTTATTCCTTGGACTCCTCAATATTATCCTGAACCTCTCCAAGTATTTTTTGGGGGGGGGGCCCAAGTACCTGTGGGTGGGGGACATGTGGGCGCCACACATGTGGGTGGGCCTCTGACATGGCGGCCTGCCAAGGCTCCTGACCCACCGTGGCCTGCCAAGGCTCCTGACCCGCCGTGGCCTGCCAAGGCTCCTGACCCGCCATGGCTCATGGATCCGCCCTGGAGACCTCCACTCCAGTCCACTCATCCCCCGGCACCTGCATGAGGTCTCCAGGGGGCGCCCACCCCCCCTCCCGGTTATTCTATTTACGGCGCGAGGACGCGCCTACCGGGAGGGGGAGGTACTGTCACAGATCCCTTGTTTCCCTGGACTCCATATCCCATGATCCTCCTGTTTCCACACCTGCACTCACTTCCCTCGTCAGCTCCTCATCATCACAGATCACCTGCACCTGGACTCTATCATCTGCACTCCCTTTATAATGCACTCACTCCCTGCACTCCTTTTCCGTTCTCTTTCTTGAAATTGTGTTAAAATAACCAATAAGCATGTAATAGATTTTTCATGCTGTGATATACAACAGTATATAAAGTATGATATATGTTATGTTTCTCTTACTATAATAAAGAGAAGAGACATAAATTTGATTTAAAAAATACTTTTTATATGTTCACTACTCACTAGTAATTTGTCTTGTGTATGCAGTATGTTAGAATAGACAAAGAGTTAGAGGTCATTCACAGAGAACAGGTTTTCTGTGTGAAAAGAAAAAAAAATCATTAACGTACATTAATTGGAAAAGACAATTAATTTATATACAGTACTGTGCAAACGTCTTATTTTCACACCCCAAAAAAGGGTTTTAAGCCAGTTATTTATATCTTTTGCTGTAGTGTGTCAGTAGGAAATATCAGTTCACATTTCAAAATATTCATTTTGCCCTTAATATCAATAATCCAGTGAGATTTTTGAAAACACAAGGAGTCTGACAACATCTGGTGCTATACACAGAGATCTGATCTCACCATCATTGAATCTGTCTGCGATTACATGAAGACACAGATGAAACTGAGACAAACTAAATCCCAAAGAACTGTGGCAAAGACGCTTGAAGAAACTGACCTGCAAAGCTGCCTGAAAAATGATGCCCAAGACTCCTTGTGTATTCAAAAATCTCACTAGATTATTACAATTAATGGCAAAATGAAAGTTTGGAAGTGTAAACTGATATTTCCTGCTGACACACTACAGCAAAAGATATAAATAACTGTCTTGAAACCATTTTTGGGGGCGTGAAAATACTGAGGTGCCTAAGACTTAGGCTAAGTTTTGAGTGTTTAAAGGGTTAAGGGTTAATTTTTGTCATTAATTACTCATCCTCATGCAATTCCAAACCTGTAAGATCTTCGTTCATCTTAGGAACAAAAATTAAGATATTTTTGATGAAATTCAAGGGTTTCTTAACCAGACATAGACAGCAACGTCATTTCACATTTGAGGTCCAGAAAGGTACTAAAACATCATTAAAATAGTCTGTGTGACTAGAATGGTTCAACCTTTATGTTATGAAGTGACGAGAATACTTTTTGTGCGCAAAAACAAAACAAAAATAACTACTTTATTTAACAATTTGAACTGTTGTCATACACAGTTGACGTAGTGAACGCAGTTCAGCACGTCCGTGTTCTGCACCAGAACGCTGGCTCAGTATTGGCCAAAGCTGTAACATGTGAGCAGCACGATGCATGCGTGAGATGCTGATGCAGGAGCCGACCAATAATGGTTCGCTATTTGGATGTAGAACACAGAAGTCTGCAACGTGTTCACTGCATCAACTGCGTATGACAAATTGTTAAAAAAAAGTCGTTATTTTTGTTTTGTTTTTGTGCACAAAAAGTATTCTCTTCACTTCGTAATATTAATGTTGAACCACTGTAGTCACGTTGACTATTTTAACCACGTTTTTACTTTCTGGGCCTCAAAATGTGCAATGACGTTGCTGCCTGTGGTTCAGAAACCCTCCGATTTCATCAAAAATATCTTAATTTGTGTGATGAATGAAGGTCGGGTGTGGAATGACTTGAGGGTGATTAATAAATAACAGAATTTTCATTTTTGGGTGAACTAACCCTTTAAAATAGGGAAAAGGGCACCAATATTATTTTCTTACCTAAAGGATGGCAAAACTGTCAGAAACAACCCTGGATGCAGTGCAGTGCAGTGCAGTGCAGTGCAGTGCAGTGCAGTGCAGTGCAGTGCAGTGCAGTGCAGTGCAGTGCAGTGCAGTGCAAGAAAGAAAGAAAGAAAGAAAAAGAAAGAAAGAAAGAAAGAAAGAAAGAAAGAAAGAAAGAAAGAAAGAAAGAAAGAAAGAAAGAAAGAAAGAAAGAAAGAAAGAAAGAAAGAAAGAAAGAAAGAAAGAAAGAAAGAAAGAAAGAAAGAAAGAAAGAAAGAAAGAGAAAAAGAAAGAAAGAAAGAGAAAAAGAAAGAAAGAAAGAGAAAAAGAAAGAAAGAAAAAGGTCTCAAGACAAAAACGTGTTCCATAAATACGTGAGTCCAGCGCATGTTTACACTGAACCATGAGAGACGCACAACAGTGGGATGGAAAAAGCCCTGCAAGTTGTTGAGACATCTATTATTTTTAAACATGCTTCTCAAACAGAAAGCTGTGTCTTGGTAAGGCTGGCTGTGGGATTTGAAGGATCCTTGTATTTAAAAAATGTATTTAGATACCACTTATAGTACATTTGAACTCATACTACAAGTGGTAAGTAAATATATTTTTAAATACAGAGATGGTATGTTAAAAGCACATTTTAGTTCATATTTCATATTGTCTCAAAATAGCACAGTTGAGTACACTTAGATATTCTTAAGACTATCTTAAGAAGTCAAAAGATGACTGTTTTAGTATATTAAGTACAGAATTAGTGCATGAAAATAGAGCACTTTAAAGGGTTAGTTCACCCAAAAATGAAAATTCTGTCATTTATTACTCACCCTCATGCCGTTCCACACCCGTAAAAAAACTTTTGTTAATCTTCGGAACACAAATTAAGATATTTTAGTTGAAATCCGATGGCTCCGTGAGGCCTTCATAGGGAGCAATGACATTTCCTCTCTCAAGATCCATAAAGGTACTAAAAACATATTTAAATCTGTTCATGTGAGTACAGTGGTTCAATATTAATATTATAAATCAATGAGAATATTTTTGGAGTGCCAAAAAAACTAAATAACCACGACTTCAAAACACTGCTTCAGGAAGCATCGGAGCATAAATGAATCAGTGGATCGAATCTGCTGTTCGGAGCGCCAAAGTCACGTGATTTCAGCCATTGGCAATGTGACACGTGATCCAAATCATGATTCGACACACTGATTCATAATCAGAATCTTCATGAAGCAGTGTTTTGAAATCGGCCATCACTAAATAAGTCGTTATTTTGTATTTTTGGCGCACTAAAAATATTCTCGTCGCTTTATAATATTAATATTGAACCACTGAACTCACATGAACTGATTTAAATATGTTTTTAGTACCTTTATGGATCTTAAGAGGAAATGTCATTGCTCCCTATGGAGGCCTCACGGAGCCATCGGATTTCAACTAAAATATCTTAATTTGTGTTCCGAAGAATAATGAAGGTTTTACGGGTGTGGAACGGCATGAGGGTAAGTAATAGATGACAGAATTTTCATTTTTGGGTGATCTAACCCTTTAAGTGCATTATTGAAATGTCCTTTTTTTCACCTGTGAAGGCAGCTTTCCTTTCACATCCTTCATTCAGCATTAAATGCATCCTTCAGGTCTTCAATCACACACAATCCTTTGCACACATTCCAATTCACAAAAAAGAACTGAAGGAAAATGAGTCTGCACTGAGCTTGTCTGCATTCATTATGAATATGTATGACAAAAATAATGTTTTTTTTTTTTTTTCTTTGTTTGTTTTCGGGGAGAATGGCAGACGTTCCCTTTCGATACTTCACTCGTACTGCGTATGGGGAAAGGTCTCCCTTTTTCCCCGCTGCTGAAGCCTTTTTCAATAACGCAGTGTAACTGCACCGTCATTGGTTCACTCATAGACAAGTTGTTGAACCAATGGCGGCGCGGCATAGCTGCGCGGCCTATGGCGACAAAGCGCGCGAATATTCCCGCCGAAATGGGCGGGGTATAGGGCTATATAAGCAGGCGTTTCGCCATAGGATTTCAGTGTTTTCTCCTTCAGCGACGACATCTACTTCTCTTCGCTGATCTCCGCCTGAAGCCGAAGAAGCTCGCCGCCTTCTGCTCTCGCCGCCGTCTGAAGAGGCTCCCGCAGCGGACTCGCCTGGACTCGCCGGTGGAAGAAAGCGCCAGCGCCCTCGCGGACTGCAGCTTCTAGCGCCGTCGCCGAGCCGCCGCCTCCCGCTTCCGGCCGCTTCCTGTGTGTCCCCTGCCGCCATCCGGCGCGCCGCCTGAGAGCTTCATCCGCGGCTTAAACGCCGCTCTAAAAGAGCGAATTTCAGCGGTTTTCACCGCTCTAAGAGCTTCCGCGGCCCTCGCCGCTCTAAAAGAGCCACCCAATTGCCGTTTTCACGGCAGCGCCGTCTCACGATGCCCCGCCACTCATGTGGTACTTGCAGGGCCCCCCTGCACGACGACGATGGACACAGCGAGTGTGTCGCTTGCCTGGGCAAGCCCCACGCAGACGGCGCGCTCGCTGGAGACTCATGCCCGCACTGCGAGTGTATGAGTCTCGCTTCCCTGCGGCGGGGTAGAGCAACTCAGCGCCAGGAGTTGAGCGAGCTCACGCCGGCCCAGCCCCCGCGTGCCTCGCCCTCTCCTCCCAGGGAACTCTCTCCCGTTCTGTTCTCTCGCCCTGAGCAGCGTCCCTCCGCAGAAGCGAGTGACCTCGTCTCATTCGGGGGAACAGACGACGAACAAGACGACTCCATGTCTCTTGCGGCTTCCGAAGCGGAAGGTTGGGCTGGCGAGCCGGAAGACCCCGCTCCACCGCCTCCCTTGGAACCCATCGAGCATGGCCAGGGCATGGATGCCGAGCTCTTCCACATCCTGTCTAGGGCCGTTGAAGAGCTGGACCTCGAGTGGGCCCCTCCAGAGGAGCCGTCTCGCAGCCCCCTGGACGAATGGTTTCTGCCAGGCCGCCGCCAAGCACCTCGCCAGCGTTCAGCGCCCTTCTTTCCTGAGGTCCACGAAGAGCTGACGAAGTCGTGGCGCGCTCCTTACTCTGCCCGCCTCCACACTACGCACCGCTCCGCCCTCACCTCACGGAGGACGGTGCTCTCAACAGACGCCTCCAACTTGGGCTGGGGCGCTGTGTGCGAGGGCAGACCGGCCTTCGGCTCGTGGAGCCACGGGGAAAGCCATCTACACATCAACTGTCTAGAGATGCTAGCAGTGATGAAAGCCCTTCAGTTCTTTCAGGCTTACTTGACGGGACGTCATGTTCTAGTTCGGTCAGACAGTATGACGGTGGTGTCATACCTAAATCACCAAGGCGGTCTTTCGTCCAGCCGCTTATGCGCTCTGGCGAAACGTCTGCTGGAATGGGCTCTTCCGAGGCTTCAGTCGCTCAGAGCGACTCATGCTCCTGGCAGGAACAATCTGGGTGCGGACATGTTGTCACGGAGCAACATCCCCTCCGACGAGTGGATGCTCCACCCCCAAGTGGTCCTCACGATCTGGGAGCTCTTCTGGAAGGCAGAGGTAGACCTCTTCGCCTCAGAAGACAACTCTCATAGCCCAACATTTTTCTCGAAGGAAGTAGATGCTCTGGCCCACACATGGCCCAGCACGCTCCTTTATGCTTTCCCTCCGATCGCACTGATCCCCCAGGTCATCAGGCGTATCAGAGAAGACCAGCACAGAGTCCTTCTGGTGGCCCCGCTCTGGAGGAACCAGGTTTGGTCCTCAGAGCTATTCAGGCTCTCTCTGAGAGCCCCGTGGCCGATTCCCCTGAGACGGGACCTCCTCTCTCAGGCAAACAGAACAATCTGGCACCCACAGCCGCAGCTCTGGGCTCTGCACCTCTGGTCCCTCGATGGGAGCCGACTAGCCTCCCCGAGGACGTCCTAAATACCATTTCTCAGGCTAGAGCCCCGTCTACGAGGCGCCTCTACGACCAGAAGTGGTCAGTCTTTGTTGATTGGTGTTCAACACGCAACATAGACCCTGTGGAGAGTGACGTATCTTCCATACTGTCTTTCCTCCAAGAACGCTTGGAAATGGGGCACTCCCCTTCCACGCTTAAGGTTTACGTAGCAGCCATTGCAGCGTTCAACGCTCCTGTTGCTGGCCAATCGGTGGGACGAAACAGGCTTGTGATCCGTTTTTTGAGAGGTGCTAGGCGTTTGAATCCTCCTCGCCCTCTCACTATTCCCTCCTGGGACCTCTCGTTGGTCCTCAGGGCCTTGAAAGGAGCCCCATTTGAACCAATGGGTTCAGCCGACCTCAGGCCCCTAACGCTAAAAACCGCTCTGCTACTAGCACTAGCATCGGTAAAGCGTGTTGGCGATTTGCAGGCCCTCTCCGTGAACCCTGCATGCCTCGAATTCGGGCCTGGTCGTTCTGAAACCTAGGCATGGCTACGTCCCTAAAGTGCTCTCAACTCCGTTTAGAGCTCAGGTCATCTCGCTCTCTGCTCTTCCTCCCTCGGCGGACGAACCAGAGCTGCAGCTACTCTGCCCAGTCAGGGCATTGAGGACCTACATAGACCGATCACAGTCTTTCAGACAGTCGGATCAGCTTTTTGTTTGTTTTGGCGGCCGCACCAAAGGGTCTCCGGTCTCGAAACAACGCATTTCCCGTTGGATAGTGGATGCTATTAACCTGTGCTACTCCTCACTGGGCACTAATTGCCCCATAGGAGTCAGGGCCCACTCCACTAGAGGAATGGCTTCCTCGTGGGCTTGGTCCAACGGAGTTTCCATCCAAGACATCTGTGAGGCGGCCGGCTGGTCTTCGCCGTCCACCTTTGTCAGGTTCTATCACCTCGATGTCCCGACCTTACAAGCTCGGGTCCTGTCGGTGTGATTAGCGGCCTTCAACAAGTCCCGCTTCACGCCACCATAGGAAGTATCTTCCTTCAGTGTAACCATGGGTTCGGTTAGGCTTTGCCTCCGCTTGTCCTTTTGGCCCCCCTCTGGGTTGGCCAAATGCAAGCTATATCGTTCCCAGCCGTGGCACGGCGTGGTTGAATTCGTTCCCCATACGCAGTACGAGTGAAGTATCGAAAGGGAACGTACTCGGTTACTAACGTAACCTCGGTTCCCTGAGATACGGAACGAGTACTGCTTCACTTGCCGTGCCACGAGGCTGCGGCTCAGGGTCGTCGCTTCAGTCGATTGACACTGAAATCCTATGGCGAAACGCCTACTTATATAGCCCTATACCCCGCCCATTTCGGCGGGAATATTCGCGCGCTTTGTCGCCATAGGCCTATGCCGCGCCGCCATTGGTTCAACAACTTGTCTATGAGTGAACCAATGACGGTGCAGTTACACTGTGTTATTGAAAAAGGCTTCAGCAGCGGGGAAAAAGGGAGACCTTTCCCCATACGCAGTACTCGTTCCGTATCTCAGGGAACCGAGGTTACGTTAGTAAGGATAGGAAGGATGCAGCCTTCTGTTTGAGAAGCAGCCTAAAAGTGCGGCGCTCATTGCAACAGTCAAAGATGTCCATCCAGCGCATGTTTACATAGAAAAAACAATGGAACTGCAGCGCAGTGGAAGGCAAAAAGATGTTCTGTGTGAATGGCCCCTACTTGTGTTTAACTGTAGACACCTCGAAAATTCAGCTGTTTATTCCTTTTTTGAGAAAGCAATAAGTGGGTGTGTAGTGATGGAGCAGGTGGGGCTGAGCTCTACATCATCCCGTCTATTTCCTCCACTGTATCTCTCTTTTCGTCCGAAGAACAACAAAAGTCGACTTGGGCAGCGGTCACATTTTCCACTGATGCAGCAGTCATAAAAACCCACAACGGCAAGCGACAAGGCACTGAAGACAGAGAGCAAGACATAACTTGAAAACTGAAAGAAGAAAAAAAAAGATATTTGTGTCATTTTCTAATTTAATGGAAACTAATTTAATATTTCTATTATGATATTACAGTAGAGTATATGGTATTTACCCATGACTGATGAATATATTTGCGAGTCAAATCTCGCAGCTCCGTCTCATTTCGCATCCCTTCAGTAGGTTTACACCATAACATATTTAGCTCCTTATCACGCACATAAACTCCTTTCCAGTCTGTCATGGCACAGGCAACATAATCACCATCAAGTAACAAGATGAAGATCCACATTACAGGTGGAACCAGACAAGATATGAGAGCTTTAGGACAGTTCTTCAGAGTATCATCTTTCACTCCTTCAGGGCAATGAAACCATCTATATCTAAGAGGCCTTAGGAGGTGGAACATCAAGACAAAAGCAAAAAAAAAAAAAGAAGGTCCAATGAAGACGGACACTGTTAGCGCTGTATTCTGATCATTTCTACACGAGCATTGGAATTCATTATCCATTACTATGTTGAATATGATTAACAAAAGACTCAATGTAACAAAGCCAGTTTCAGCAAAAATTTTCGCAAATTCACTTCGTTTCTCTTGAAACGTCATCTTCTGAGTGAAGTTTGATGATGCTTTTGGCTGCGGTCCGGTTCAAAAGCTTTTTGTATTCTGGACAGATTCCCTTTAATAAGGAAGATGAGAATTATTATTCATATCAACAGAAAGAATGAAGGATATGGTTTTGAACACATCAGCAGTGCAAAGAACATTTATTTTCTTTTCTTATGTCTTAGTTTTTCCACTCTCTCCACCACTGCTGCTTTCAGGGTTGCCACGTCTGCATTATGGAGGACCAGGAGTGACACATAAAAATAAAACGAAGAATCAATTAATTCATTTAATAATTCAAACATAAAAAATTTATATAAATGAATCACTTTTTATATGGGCAAATTAATATACAAAGTTGTTTATTTAGTAACTGTTTTTAAATATAGTTTAATAAATAAATAAAACAATACATTTTAAAAATCTTTTTTGAATGTATAAATAAATAGATAAATTTGAAACAGGTTATTTAATTCATTTTTTGAAACCTAGATCAATAAAACAATAAAAAGTTCATTAGTAAATCATTTTAAATTCACATTTAAATCGCCTTTTTAAAAAGAATTTGGCAAATGCTTTTTTCTCTTTATTTACCAATTGCTTTTCTTTGGCGGTTTGCCAAATGCTTTTTTTTATCCATTTGTCAATCGAGTGGTAAAATGCCATTGGACAGTAAACACGTGGGAGCAACTTTCGCCACAATTTGAAGAGCCAATCCTCTCTCACTAGTAACACTCACTGTCATTGGACAGTTATAAGATATTAATTAGTGGGAACGTTATAGTATCATTTTGTCGTGGCCATGCGATGTAAAGTCGTGGCCTCGAGAACGGTGAGGGAACGATACATTTTTCTCGTGGCCACGACTTCATTACATTTAGGGAACGACATCTATTTCTCATGGCCATGAGTTACATGTGTAAACAACCCGCGCAACCATGGCAACCTGGAACTATAAGAAATGGATAAAAATGGAATATAAATATATTTATAATTATTAATAATAATATAAAAATACAAAAAAAAAAAAAAAAAAAAAAAACGATAAGTGAATGGATTTAAAAGACTGTTGGATGGGATTAAAATGTACAACATTTAAACATTTATTGATAACCTTCATTCGAATGCTGTCTAAGCAACATCGTGCGCAATACAATATATGCACTATGTTAGTATAATAATTTCTTAATTCCGTTCTTTTTCTAAATTAAAAATAAATATTATAGGCCTATCCATTTCTGATAGTTCCAGGTTGCCATGGTTGTACACATGTAACTCATGGCCATGAGAAATAGATGTCGTTCCCTCAATGTAATGAAGTCGTGGCCACAAGAAAAATGTGTCGTTCCCTCACCATATGTTGTCGAGGCCACGACTTTACATCGCATGGCCACGACATAAGGATGTCGTTACTAGGACAAAACGATCTCGTGGCCACGACTTATTATCACGTTCCCACGAGTTTATATGTTGTGGCCACGAGTTACTATAACGTTCACACTAATTAATATCTTATAACTGTCCAATGACAGTGAGTGTTACTAGTGAGAGAGGATTGGCTCTTCAAATTGAGGCGAAAGTTGATTGGTTGCTCCCACGTGTGTACTGTCCAATAGCATTTTACCAGTTGATTGACAAATGGATAAAGAAAAGCATTTGGCAAACCGACAAAGAAAAGCAATTGGTAAATAAAGAGAAAAAAGCATTTGCTAAATTCTTTTTAAAAAGGCGATTTAAATGCGAATTTAAAATGATTTACTAATGAACTTTTTATTGTTTTAATGATCTACGCTTAAAAAAATTAATTAAAAAACCCATTCTAAATTTGTCTATTTATTTATACATTCAAAAAAGATTTTTAAAATGTATTGTTTTATCATTTTATTAAACTATATTTAAAAACAGTAATTAAATAAACAACTTTAAATATGTATATTAATTTGCCCATATAAAAGTGATTCATTTATATACATTTTTATGTTTAAATTATTAAATTAATTAATTGATTCTTCGTTTTATTTTTATATGTCACTCCTGGTCCTCCGTATTGTATAACAAATGTGGCCAAAAAATAACCCAATAACTATATCAAAACTAAAAATAAGCCATTCTCATACATAAATTACATATTTGCAGTCACTGTCATGCAAAATGAAAACCACTTTATCATAGTGATCACAAAACTTAACATCTACCACAGTTTTATTATTGGTAGAATATAAAATATTTCAATACAAGCATTTTAATCAAATATAATTTATGCAATATGTCAAACCTTTAACCCAAGAGGGGAAAAATCAACCCGCTGCAACAGTTAAAAGTATCCCAATAAAACCGCGCACTTTGCAATCCTGCTCGCTTTCACCCTGGCAACATCACATCACCCAACCTTCCTTTCATAACTTTTTTAAATTATTCATATTGTTATTATTGATAGTATTTGATAGTATGTATTACTTGTAATGTAATTGTCCAAATGTTTAAACAAAATGTAAACTTTCACAACCCTCATGCTAACTTGTTAGTGGTCTACGTCAGAGAGCCTAAGGAATACATATAAAAGCATTTCCAAGTCAAGTCAATATCTTTGGCACATGAATAAAGACAAAACAACTTGATGAATTCATCAAATCATAAAATCTCAAAGAACAACCTACCTGTAACTAGTTTGAATTCACTTCGATGTGTGCAACTTTCAGAGTCTGCTCCACAGAGCTCTTATACGTTGACCACATTCTTTTATTCCCTTTAGGAGAAACCAGACATTCCTTTCAAACGGATCCTCCTTACTTCATGCAGCATATGGCAGCAGACAGAAGTTTCTGGTTACACAAGCCCGCATGCACACAAGTAGTAGCATTGGCACAAGCCTGATGTTGGATTGATTCTCTTCTACTTTTTAATGGGCATGAAAACTTTCCATCTGTTAATGTCTGAAATATATATTTACAGGAAATCTCAGTGGACAGACATTATAATTCCTTCAGTAATGCTTTATAATAAGGACCCATTTGTTAATGTCAGTTAATTAATTAAATAATATTTACTAACAATGAACAATACATTTGTTACAGTGTTTATTATTCTTTGTTAGAGTTCAAGTGCCCCTATTATGCTATTTGAAAAATATGTGTTTTTGGCGTGCTGTCCGGGGGGAGGGCTGACAAACTCTCAGATGAACAGAGGTAAGTCTGCTGTATTATACCTCTTGTCATTGGTTGAGTTGATTAGCTGAATGCTCTCCATCTGTGCTAATTAGGGTAATTATCTTAAAACATCATTTTTCAATGATTCTCAGAAGACTTGTTGGATGAATCAACAGAGATTGTATATAATAGGGAGATAAGAGTGTCAGTATCTCTTACCATTGGAGAAAGCGTAATGGTTAACTTAATCATGTGCTACACCTCTCAGCCTATCGTGTAATGGCAGTGACATCAGTCGCAACATTCCCTAGTCTGCCTTCTCTTGAAACCATACATTTTCATCAAGCTAAAATCTACATATAGTTCCCAACGAATGTATTGTTTAGTGTAAAACATGCTGAAGATGAGTGAACAGGCTGTCGATTTATTAAATGATTAGCTATTTCCCCACAAAAGCTGTTTAATCAGCATAGTGAAGCCTCTCATCCATTGACATCCATTCAAAAAACGGCCTCTGGTCTCCTTCCCTGCATACCGCCGGGGGTGGAGCATTAGCATTAGCTGTTACGCTTTCTTGGCTAAAGGTTGCAGGGTTGCAGTCTTGCCCTCCAGTGGCTTTGGAATCAGTCTCTCTAAATCCCTCTTTTCCCTGAGCCTGCTCTGCTCTGATTGGCCAGATGGCCCAGTCTGTTGGGATTGGTCTTCCACTTACAGCTCTGAAGCTTCCTAAAGCTTAGCGATTGTACACACTGTAAAGACAGTAATGATGGTATCAATTTTACCACATCAATCTGAGCGCAGGTCTGATAATGAAATATTGGAAGAACTAGTTATTCAACGAAACCTCCATTGCAAGAACGACTTGAGCAGGACGTTTCTCAGTGATACGCTACTCAGTTTGATGTTCATCATGAAATGTTGCAACTGTAATTCCTTACCAGTAGGGATGCACTTCCACTACTTCCGCTACTAGTATCGGTATTGGTATACTTGTACCTCCGATACCAAAGACCGATACCTCACATATTCAACAGTGCTTTTGATCTGCCTGCATTGACACTATTCTTTAAAAGGAAAATGATATACCAATTATATTATGTAAAGCTGCTTTGACACAATCTGCATTGTAAAAAGCGCTATATAAATAAGGGTGACTTGACTTGACATGACTTAACTGACAGAATTTTCTGTTCACGAACTGCATGCTTTCAATCTCAATTCGTTATCGATTAGTGATTTCTTGCGCGCGATCCCAGTTCTCTCAGACAGTGTGCGATCAGTTCTCCTCGCGCCTGAATGGTCAAATGCACACATAATTGTCAAAATGTCCATTGTGTGGAGTATCTCACATAAATACAGTCGGTTATGGCTTAAGTGGACATAAACATTTGGGTGAAAACAGGATGTGTGCCAGTATCCATGAATTCGGTCTTAAAGGGACCATAGGCTATATTTGTGATTAATGTTAATAAAACAACAAAAGATGTTAAATAAATGTATACATTGTACATTGTTAATACAAAAGGATCATATTAACTTGACTAGGATTTGGTTTTCCGCTACATTTTTTTTTTAACATCAGTTTTCAACAAAAAAAAAAAAAAAAAAAAATATTGTTAATAATATAGGTTTTATAGGTTGTTAGAGTCGAATTGGCATGGTGGTTCGTTGAGTCAAACTTGTTAGTCAGGATACATTTCGCAAATCAAATATGGTCGCAAATGAAGTTCAATATAATTTACAACTTATCTAACAATTCTTTTGGGAAACACACCCCAGATCTATCAAAT
This sequence comes from Chanodichthys erythropterus, assembly GCF_024489055.1. Taxonomy (NCBI): domain Eukaryota; kingdom Metazoa; phylum Chordata; class Actinopteri; order Cypriniformes; family Xenocyprididae; genus Chanodichthys; species Chanodichthys erythropterus. The sequence goes on from NC_090230.1 coordinate 10,939,942, forward strand.
TAGTGAATAATTCATTCGCAATATTTTTGTAAACAAAAACAAATGGTTAATTTAAAAGATCGGCTCAAAAGAACAATTTGTTCACAAATTTGATCATGAACTCGCAAACACGCCATATAAAACATTTAAAATTAATTATCAAGATTTAAAGTTTGTCAAAACTATGTGTATTTAACAAGATTAATTGGATGTTAATTCTATGAGGATTTTGTGTTAAGACCTAAGTTACTTAAAATTCTTATAACTATTAAATGTAGGCTAAGGTTAACCATACAAAGCTCAACATATGAGTAAATAGGAAAATAAGGAATAAATAAAGATATATAATATATAAAAATAACATTTTCAAAGACCAAGAACAACTTACCTGAAGATGCTTTTTCAGATTATGTTGTATATTATTGTTAGTTCATGGTATCTCAGGTCCATTATTTAATTTTAACAGATACAAGCAGCAGACATTACAAAATACTGCAACTATTATTATTAAAGACATTGAGTGCAATATGAATGTCACACTGCAAAAAAAAAAAATAAATAAATAAATACACAATAAAAAATAATACAAGAACAATTGCTATGACAGTGTATGTAAGTCACTTGTCATTTAGCAGATGCTGTGTAATATTATAAGAAAACATGGAATTAGTTTCCACTGTTATGCCGATGATACTCGGTTATATACATTGCAACCAGATAAAATCTTTAAATTATCCAAGTTGAAGAGTGTGTTAAAGACATAAAATATTGGATGACCAGTAAGTTTTTTCTAAATTCAGATGAGACTGAGGTATTACTTATTGGATCAAAAATCTGTACACAGAATCTCTAAGAATACAATCTGCATTTAGAAGGATGTACTGTTACTTTATCCTCTACACTTAAAGACCTGGGTGTTATATTTAACAGCAACTTGTATTTCAAAAATCATATTTCATATGTTACAAAAATAGCCTTCTTCCACCTCAGAAACATTGCTAAGATACGGAATATGTTAACTATTTCTGATGCAGAAAAGTTAGTTCATGCATTTAGACTGTATTATTCATATTATTATTCACAATGCTATAAATGTTCATTATCTGTAAATGTTTATTCTGACTAAACTAAACTGTGTCCATACTTTTTATATTTTTTAATCTTAATTGTTTTTATTTGTCTTGTTATATATGTGTGGGCTGGAAGATTCAATACCAAGGTAAATTCCTTGTGTTTCCAAGCAAGGCAATAAAGCTCTTTCTGATTCTGATTACTGTAATGCATTAGGTGGTTGTCTTGCATAAACAAGCTACAATTAGTCCAAAATGCTAGACTTGAGTTTTTACTAGGTCAAGAAAATATGGTCCAATAACACCAATTTTATCATTCCTACAAGGGCGGTTCACCCCCTTCACCGCCAGCTGCGCAGTGGCCCATCCATCTGCCTGTTCCCTCTTGGACTCTTCCTGCTGCTCCCACATTGACCTTTTTGTTCTGTCTAAGGCCCAAAAGTACACTTCATGCGAGGGTCAGTGTACAGTGCGTGGGAAACTAATTTCGTCCTTAGAATAGTATGTGCTTATTGCCGGATTTTTGTAAGTTCGCACATTCGATTTATTTATATATTTAGCAGTAATTATTTTATCCACAAAGTAGCAACCGTGCCCTGTGTACGCGTGCAAGTGAAATGAAGTATATTTTGCAAGGCTGTGTATTCGACTGTGCACCTATATTCCCTGAGACTCTTATTTTGACATTCTTTTCCCCCCTTGGTTTCTGTGGTTATGTTTCTTGTTTTTAGTTCCTGTTACACTTACATGTAACACTTGTGAGCCAGATCTGGCTTTGTTCAGCAATTCAGTGGGTTCAAACCAAAACTTATTCAGATAAAGCTCTAATAATGGTATAATTCTGTCAGGATCACTATCATCAAAGATGACTGGCAGTTAGCATAGAGTTTGTATTGGCGGTATGGTTCTGTTCTGGGCAAAATCTCCCTGCCTATCCATGCAGCCTAGCATGGAGGAGAGCAGCGGAAACCCCCCTTAGGGTAAACATAGAAGAACCAAAGTATTGCAATATCATTCATTTTCTTAATGACAATAATTAATGTAACAACATAATTGAAAAAATGAGTGTAATCGAGAGAAATATCAGAAGGGCAAGTTCTGACTGGACAAAGGAGGAGCTGGGGATGGAGGAGGGTAATTAGCTCCTGAGCAATGCGATAAAGCTGCTGATAATATTGAATGGACCATATATAACTGAGAAATTCTAAAAAGAAAGAAATTATGTTAAATACTGAAACTGCCAGTAGGCAGCAGCGATTTGCTGTTTTAATGAGTGAGCCACTTAAATCGTTTACTATTCCTTCAAAAGTCAGATTAATTTAGGAAGAAAACAAACACAGATGTGAATAATTTGGTCATTGATAATTACAGACACTATTGAGGAATGAACTAACATAACAGACGGCTGTTTTGGTAACTTGTTATACTGATAGTTATAGCTAAATAGAGTACCTCAGAGATGACGTGTTTTTGTAGGCCAACCCGGAAGTTAGCGGCACATGGGTTCCCTCGATCGAAAGCCTATGCATTTTTCCCATAGACTTTTGGAAAATCACAAAAAAATAAGCTCAGTGTTTAACAAAGGGTTATGACACAAGTTTTGTCTATCAAGATAATCTTTACAAATGAATACATTTTTAAGCCTAAATAAAGGTGTCAGAAATAAAAAGCTAACAGTAGGCTATAAACGGACTATAGCACACCATGGTCGCGGATCAACGTCACCACCACCTAGCTTCCTCAAAATGTATGGCGATGGAACCAGAAGTCCTAAAATGCTAATTCGCTTCCGGGTTTTGCATACAAAAACACTTCATGTCTGAGGTACTCTATAGCAATGGATTAGCTAGCTAAAATATATGTGGAGTGTACTTAGCTATTACACAATATTCTTATACCTCCTTCTCAGTACATGTTTTAATATTTTTAACGTCCCTCTTTGACCAGCAGTTTAATATAGTCTGCTGGGAAGTGCTTCTCTTCATTTTTGGTTCTTCCCATGCTCTCATTGTGTTGGTGAAAGTGCGACGCATTGGTTGGGCGTTACTAATCGGTTCAATGGAGGGTTTTTTTTTTTTTTGTCTGATTTATTATGACAAACACATATTTGATTAGGAACAAAATTATTGTTACAAAATAAATGAATAAATTAAATGGGTTGTAACTGATAGATTTGAATATTGGGGGTGGGTTACCTCCACATCCCATCACCCCCCGCAACCAGCTGATGTGAGCTTAACTAACGTGATCTGCCAGAAGTAATGCTACACTTGATTAATTTTGGTGTATATTAGTCCATCATAACCTAGAAACCAATTAAACATCTCTACTCATTTTAAGTAACATATTCTGTATTTAAAGCAGAAATGTAATATTGTTTCTTGCCAGCAGATAAATTCACAAACAACAAAATTGTAAAGCAAGAAAAGCAGTTTACTTTCTTTATATGTTAAGTTTTATTTTTTCTTACACAGCATATTCACACATTCCATATATATCTACATCAGGTGGTTGCCACAGGAGATACCGGGGCTAGTTGTCACACTGGTATGCTGTAAGAGTCTCAATAAGGTTTTGTGTGAAAACTCCATTTAAACAAAGGACAGGACAAGGGAATTTTTCATAAATATCAGATTCAGGCAAGTTGTTTCATGTTTTACATTTCTAGACATTATTTAATTACAATATTTGTTTATTTTTAATGATATTGATGTGATGATTTAAAAAAAAGTCATTGTGGCAACAATACTGGTCACTGTGTTTTCTGTGAACTGTAACTTAATTCTGTCTTGGGCAAAAACAGTAGAAATGTTAAATAGTTTTCATGCAATGATTAATAGTCTATATATGTATTCCTATTACTGCGATAAAGAAAAGAAACATGCTTACATTTTGTATAAAAATACTTTTTTATAAAAATACAGTTGCTTGTGTGAGCGGTGAATTAGTAAATCGATACACAAATGGACAATGGATCTTTTTTGCTGGTAAAATTTTGCTAATGTGACTGCACTCAAAAATTTAGCTGTTTATTCTTGCTCTGAAATAGCATTTAAGAAGTTTTCTTCTCTTAGTGCAATTTATACATTTGGATCTGTAGTTCTGGAGGAAGCGGCAGGGAGAGTATCAAACGGTACATCATGCTGTCCTGTGACATTTCCTCCACTGTGTGTCTCTGAATCTGTTCGTCCGCAGTAGGATAACAGTCGTTTTGGGCAGCGGTCACACTTTCCACTTAAGCAGCTGTCATAAATGCCCACCAAAACAATCGCTAAGGCACTGAAGACAGAGATCACTACATAACCTGCAAACTGAAAGAAAAAAGAAAAAAAAAAAACACTATAACAAAATAACAATTCCTATTAGTTGAATTTTGTGTGTTGTTTGTTTTGTACTCCAGATAAAACTCATGTCATTTTCCTTTTCCTTTATGATATATTGTGAGGTCATACAGAATGTGATATTTACCTGAGATTGATGAATATATTTCCTAGTCAAATCTCGTAGCTCTTCCTCATTTTTCGTCCCTTCGGCAGGTTTACACCATGATGTATTTAGCTCCTTATCAAACACATAAAGTCCCTTCCAGTCTGTCATGCTGCAAGCAACATAATCTCCATCAAGTAACAAGACGAAGATCCACATGACAGGTGGAATCAGACATGATGTGAGAACTTTAAAACAGCTCTTCTGAGTATCATCATTCACTCCTTCAGGACAATGAAACCATCCATGTGTAAGCGGCCTTAAATGGCGGAACATTAAAGCAAAAGTGAAAAGAGCAGGTCCAGTGAAGATGGACGCTGTTAGCAGTGCATTCAGATCAGATCTACACGGGCATGAGAAGTGTTGATCCATCACAGCCTCTGATCCGATTAACAAAAGGCTCAATGGGAAAGAGCTGAAAACAGCAGATGTTTTCAGGAATTTGCTTAGCTTTTGTAAAAGATCTGGTCGCGACGACATCTTCTGGGGTAAGTTTGACGATGTTTTTTGCTGCTTCTGTCTCTTACAGTCTGTAGTTCACAAGATCTTTATATGATGGACAGACAATAGCTGTGGTGCATTAATAAAGACAAAATGACTTGCTGAACTTTTGACTTTTCCTGAATGACGTAATAAATCACAAATACCACACAGTAAGTGTATGTTTTTGTAGAGATTAGACCTACCTGCGACTAGTTTGATGTCATCAATTCTTTGATGTATGCATCTACCAGAGTCTGCTGCACAGAGCTGTAAGGGTACAAACACATATACTGAAACTTTTTATTTTTTTTTTATTTCCCACTTTGGAAAACAGGAAACCGGATATTCCTTTCACAATGCTCCTCCTTACTTGACACAAAGTAATATAAAGTACAGTAGCATTGTCCAAATGTTCTGGGTCACACAAGCCCGCATGCGCACTAGAGTTGGCTCTGTTTTCCAACAGCTTGTCCTAACTAGGCAGGACAGAAGACGAGGCCTTATGTCCTTATGTCACTTTGCATGGCCATGAAAATGTTACCTCCAGCAATGCCTGCAATTCAATTAACAAAAAGAACAGACTTAATTATATTATTTTGGACCGCAGGCCTTTTAATTGGTGTAAAAAGTGTTTTGAAGACATGACATCTGTGCAGCATACAATGATTTTTGATGATGTTTTGGCAGCTTCTGTCTCCTATGTGGAAATGCATTCATGAGATGGATGTGAAATTGCAGTGGACAGAACTTCTTCAATGAAAATAATTATAATGTCACGGTTTTCTTAGTCTTGACTTGGCTGTTCACAAGTCGCATCTAAAAACGTGTGGAAATCGCTGGCAATACCACTTTCTCTTTCCAGGTTAGAAAGTTGCTTCCTTGCAGTAGCTCTGCTGCTACTGCTCGCAACACATGAGTGTTCAATAAAGACTAGAATAAATATATGAGAGAAAAAAAATCTGATTCAGAAAACCACAGGCTTAATCAGGTATTAAGGTAGTAGTAATATAATAAAGAAAAACAAAATGAGAAGTAGTAAAGAAAAAAAAGATAAGCATTTAATTGCATAATTAACTATTTTGTCATTTTTATGCACTACTCTTCCAATGTATCATGGCCTTTTACCTAAAAAATGAACTCAGATCCTGGGAGTTTCAGTCTCATTGCCTTAGTTTTAGAAGTTACTATCCCTGTGTCCATAATATCCATCCTAAATAGTATGTGAGATTAAAATAAGTGTGTCCCAAAGCATAGTAAGTTAAAAAAGAGTATGCCAAAAGTCCCCGAATGGTCTGCTGTCTACTGTAGATTTTCAAAGTGTGGATCTGTGCACACTATAAAGGCTAATATTGCCCACAACCCATTGCGCATTGGACGAGGATTCAGTTCAGAACTACAAACACGAGTAAAAATCATGGCGGATATGCGTGACTGATGGTGAGAGGTTTACATAACAGTTTGAGTGACTAATAATCAGTTATTTCAACTGCAATAACAATGTGGACTTTTATAAAGATCTGTTTGGCAGTTTACTTGATATGAGGAGAGATCTCTGCGTGAAAGACCTGTGATTGCATGTATCAGAATTACCTATTTGCAGTAATGACAAATGAAATTGGCTAATTATTTGACCAATCGTGGCAATAGAGGATATGCATGTGACGTCCCTGTCATTTGTTGTGACTGCGGTTCTGCCCACTGAGTGGCAAAAAAAATTGAATGGCAGCATTGATTTTCAGTGTGCCACGAAAAACATACAAAACAGATCCAAAATGGGAAAGAACTTTGCGATTGACTTTAAAAATAGGTTTGATAGTAAATCTGAGGGATATTTTATACAAAAAAAAAAAAAAAAAGAAGCAAACGGATCACTGCTATTCACAGAAACAACTGGTCTCTAGGCAGCGAAATCATACTCTATATATTGTATTGACAACTCATCAATTAAATATTTACCATCTTATATTCTGCATAATTGGGTGTTTTTAAATAAACACTGACAAAAACTCTACAAGTTTTTTTATAGCTGGATGATATGACGATATAACATTGATATAAGTGATCACTCAGATTTAGACCTAAAAGCATTCACAGGCAGATTTGCTTTCTGTATTTCCCTGATGTTGAAAACGGGCACATCTAAATGTAAGGAAACACGATTCCTGGCTGCATGTCAATATCCATGGATTAGGTTTCTTTGACAAGTTGTAAGGAACACTATCAAGCCCAACCTTTAGTGTAATCGTTTGTTTTACTCGTGTTTTCGCAGTTTCCCCTATTAAATCCAGTCATACAGCAGGCTCTTTTGGCTGAGGGAGTGCGTTCTGGCAGGAAAGTGACGTAAATGTATAGGGCTACCCTCTATAGACACATATTTAAACTGACTCATCAGGTTGAGGGTGCATATATTAGCAATCCGCCATGGGAGATGAGACTCTGATTGGTTTATATTTCTGAGAAGTAAATAAAGTATATTTCTGTGAAGTACACAAAAAAGTAGACTGAAATACTTGCTTATTTTTAGTTTAAAAGAAGTATAGTAATAGCACACATGAATAAACTTTTTTTGTAAGGGACAACATCATCAGAACATGCAAGAATCAAAGGAATCGTAAATGAAAGGAATCAAAGTGATAAGGTGGTTTCAGTTCATGAACACTTCATGATTTCAGTGTCAACATTTTTGCAATGTATGTGGAATCTTAGTTTATGAATCTAACACCTTGCTTCATTTCTTTCAAAACAATAGAAATACCACATAATTTAAGTAAAAACATGGTTGTACAAACATCAAACCTTTAAGACAAAGTCAACATTCATTCTTTTTGCACTGAAGTCCTTCTGAGTTTCAAACAAGTTATGTAATTGAAATGAATGAACCTGCTATTGGTCACTCTTACAAACATTTCACATTACCACAGTACTCACAATGTGTAAATAAATAAAAAAAAAATTTCATCATCCAGTATAACAGTTTGTCATTTTGTGTTGGCAACACAAACTTTGCACCAGTTGTTCTTTCACATCATCTTAGAAAATATCACTTTCTGTTTTGTGTGTTACTAGCTCAGCAGATATCAGTATGATGCCAACATGCAACATGCATTTAAAGGGATAGTTCATCCAAAAATGAAATGAAATGAAGATTTCATTACTCACCCATGTGTCGTTCCAAACCTGTAACACCTTTGCTCCTCTTCTGAGCGCAAATGAAGATACTTTTTTAATAAACTCTGAGAGATTTCTGTCCCTCCATGACAGCTACGCAACTACCACTTTGACGCTTCAAAAAGTTCATAAAGAGAACATAAAACTAACCAAGCGGTTTAGTCAAAATTTTCTGAAGAGACGCTTAATTCAAATGGATTCGTTTTAAGTGTCAAAGTGGTAGTTGCGTAACTGTCAATGGAGAGTAAAGAACTGGCTCAGATTTGATTAAAAAGATCTTCATTTGTGTTCCAAACATGAACAAAAGTCTTAAAGGTTTGGAACGACATGAAGGTGAGTAAATGATGACAGATTTATTTATTTTTTTATTAATACTATTTGTATATTGTATTTTTTATAATATTTATACGTATTTGTTGTAATATTTATATAATGTATAATATATATATATATATATAGAGAGAGCATTTCACATATATACAGTTATTATACTATTAAAAAATGGCTAAATTTGCCAAAATACCCCGATGTCCAACTAGTGCCAACAGTGTGAAACGCAACAAAATCTGGTTTGGTCAACACTCAATGACATCCCTGTGCTGGCCGACTGTTGGCTAGGTGTGTCTGAGGATTAACCCATATCCCTAACCACGCATCAATATAAAAATGTTACTGGCAGATTAATGGATCACAATAATTTATTTAAAAAATGGCGTATTTGATTTGTGATACACAGAAGACCGAACATGGACTACGGGGCAACAATAGAATTAGGGCAGGTGAAAAAATTATATTCAACTCAAAGTTTAAACTAAACTTTAAACTAAAAGATGTAAAGAAAATCAGTAAGATCAAATGTCCAGACTATATGAATTCCTCCTACTGTAATAACAAACAACCACAGAAGGAGAAGAGACATGCACAAAATACTTTCTTAAGCCCACTAATTAAATTAAATTAACACTAGACAACTTTGCTGTTTATTTTTGGTCTGCGTGTGATGCGGGAGACCAACAAACAGATTTATATTAGTAACAATCTAGAGGAGAACGCATGTAAAAAGGCAAATGAATCTCGGGCACTTGGCTAGAACATGAAACAGATGAACCTGACTATATATATTTAAAAAGTTAGTTTTTTCTAAAAGTTCAAGTTATACACAGGTAAGTCTGTGTTCCTTTATTCTGCAGTGTGGGAGGGGGTTGTTGTTCCAAGCACCCCTTACCAAGCACATCCCACTCTTTATTTTCTCATTCATCCACTTTATTTGTCATACTAATGTGTCAGTAACTTTAAGCAGTCCTGCGCTATGTGGATACATTTACATACTGCAATTTAAACAAACAAACAAACAAACAAACAAACAACAAAAAAAGACCCTACACATTGAAATACTTTGCTTTAGAGGGACAGAAAGGGAACTGCTTAACATTTCATATTGTGATGTAAAAAGAACTAATTTAATGCAAAAAGAACTAATTTACCACAATAACAGGTAAAACTCATACATATTTACCTGAGATTGATGAATATACATATAGAAACCAGCTACAGTTTGCTGCTCAAACACTTTCAGCTTGGATGGTATGTTAAGGAAATTCTTCAGTTTTATTACCTCAGTCCTTAACATTTATTTTACATGCTTTATTTATTATGGCATTCTGAATCAATGGTTCGTAGTGCCAAAGTCATGTGATTTCAGTAATCGAGGCTTTGCTACATCATAAGTGTTTCGAAATTTCAGTGGTTCATGTGACTTTGGCTGTTTGATATGCACTCCGAACAGCTAAATCGAAACAAAAGATTTGTAAAGCTTCTAAGCTTCATGAAGCTGTGTTTTGAAATCGCCCATCACTAGATATTGTGGAATAAAGTCACTATTTTTTTGGTGCACAAAATGTATTCTTGTCACTTCATAACATTAAAGTTGAACCACTATAGTCACATGAACTGTTTTAAATATATCTTTAGTACCTTTCTGGGCATTTGAAAGTGTTAATTATCTTGCTGTCAGTGCAGACCTCACTTATAAAAAAATATCTTAATTTGTGTTCCGAAGATGAACGAAGATCTTACGGGTGTAGAACGACAAGAGGTTGAATAATTAATGACAGAATTTTCATTTTTGGGTGAATTAACCCTTTAACATTGCAGCTTGAAAGTTTGACTGGTCATAGCTCAGAGCAAGGATTTTGTAGAAACGTGTGGGTTACCATATTTGAAGAGGCTGGCAGGCTCTGTAAGAACACACATTGCAATTTGTACCCCTGGGGGGCAAGAGCTGCCCAAAATTTCCCCATAGACATTCTATGGTGAACATAGACAGTAAAAGAAATGGACACAGCGACCCCATTGGAACTCAATTGAGACAAGTGAAGCCCATTTTTAGCGATTTTTAGCACTTCTGTTTCTGACGCGCAGACTCACACTAAGCTTGATGACGTCAGCAACCTGTCTGACAGATGTAAATCTTCTAGTAGCTGTGCATGCAAACTGCCACCGTTAATCTTGCAGAGACGGCGAGCTTGAGCGGGGAGTTCTTTGGCGTGAGTGAGCAGGAGTAAGTATTCTGATTAATTAGTTTGTATAGTATTTTAAAATGTAATGCCAGTACGCCATATTAAGATAATCTCCCCGATTGCCTGCGAGCTTCTCCTCCTGTCTGTACGGTAATTTCTCTACTGTGCGACAGAGAGTCGAGTGGTTATGACGCAATCGTTAGGTTATTTTTACAAAAACTGTTTCTACGGGGCCATAATGTAACATAGAAGGTAATGGAGCCCTTTAAACATTGTCGTGTATCTTTGGAAATAAATAATGGACAAATGGAGTCTTTAAACGCCTCAGATGTAAAGTTATTCACTGTCAAAGTGACGCCAAAATGAATGGGAGTCAATGGGGATGCTAACGCAAGTGAAGTTCTGCTACAAGATGGCGGCACGCGGCCGACTTCAACTTCCGGTCGACTTCCTTGGGCACTGATGGTGAAGGGACTGCCCATGAAACAGGAAGTGCAAACATGTGTTTTTCCTGCTACGGTAAATTGCATAGGAATTTTGTATTGCACATAACTGGATCAGAGACATGGGTTGAGCTCATTTTACTCTCAGGATCATTGTGACGCTATCACACACCCTAGCAACCATTTAGAGCACCCTAGCAACAAGTTCCATAGACTTCCATTTTAAAGGTGCCCTAGAACTTCTTTTTAAAAGATGCAACATAAGTCTAAGGTGTCCCCTGAATGTGTCTGTGAAGTTTCAGCTCAAAATACCACATAGATTTTTTTGTTAAATTCATTTTTTGGGGCATCATTAACTATGCACCGATATATAGGTTGCGGCCCCTTTAATTCTTGTGCTCCCCCTCCCCCGGAGCTCGCGCTTGCCTTGAACAGCATAAACACAGTTTACACAGCTAATATAACCCTCAAAATGGATCTTTACAAGATGTTTGTCATGCATGCTGCTTGCATACATTGGATCATGTAAGTATAGTATTTATTTGGATGTATTACATTTGATTCTGAATGAGTTTGAGGCTATGCTGTGTGGCTAAAGCTAACATTTCACACTGTTGGAGAGATTTATAAAGAATGAAGTTGTGTTTATGAATTATACAGACTGCAAGTGTTTAAAAATTAAAATAGCGACGGCTCTTGTCTCCGTGAATACAGTTAGAAACTATGGTAACTTTAACCACATTTAACAGTACATTAGCAACATGCTAACGAAACATTTATATCACTAAAAATATCATGTTATCATGAATCATGTCAGTTATTATTGCTCCATCTGCCATTTTTCACTATTGTTCTTGCTTGCTTACCTAGTCTGATGATTCAGCTGTGCACATCCAGATGTTTTGCCCTTGTCTAATGCCTCGATCATGGGCTAGCATATGCAAATATTGGGGGCGTACATATTAATGATCCTGACTGTTACGTAACAGTCGGTGTTATGTTGAGATTCGCCTGTTCTTCGGAGGTCTTTTAAACAAATGAGATTTATATAAGAAGGAGGAAACAATGGAGTTTGAAACTCAGTGTATGTATTTTCCATGTACTGAACTCTTGTTATTCAACTATGCCAATATAAATTCAATATTTAATTCTAGGGCACCTTTAAAGATATCAAAATGGATATATTTTGATAGAAGTGTCATGGAAACACGGGGGTGGGCTCGTTTGACTGGGAGCAGCAAACAGCTATCACAAATCACCTTCACCACTTCCTAGCCATGCCCTACCAACCATTGTCAAGCACCCTATAGCAACCCTAACCCAAAGAGGGATATCTTCAAATCTGAATTTGGCATTGGTTTATATCATTCATATTGGCAAGCAGCCTTTCGAATATCATCACTGGCAGCTGCCAAGCCACTCCCTATTACAACAAAACAGAGTAGGTTTACCCCAGGGGTAGGCAAGTTCGGTCCTAGAGAGCCGCTGTCCTGCTGAGTTTAGCTCCAACCTTAATCAAACACACCTGAACAAGCTAATCAAGCTCTTCAGCTCTGCTTCGGGCAGGCTGCAGCTGCCTTGGGAGCACGTCAGGAAAGAGATTGTGCGCGGCAGGCTTGACGAACGGTTTCTTTCCAACCATAACCCAATAACTCCGGTGAGCCTTCCATTCCTTCCTGATCTCCACATAGAGATCGAGAGGGCATGGAAGAACCCATATCCGGCTCGGATCCATCAACATCAGCGGGGAGTTTCGCCAGGCTGTTATTAGCTTTCCTGGTGCTGTTTCCGAGGTGGTAGGCCCTTATCTTTGCGCAGATAAGTTGTGCAGTGTTTGCTAGGCCCGACATTCTAGAACTTTGTCATGCTTTATCATGTTTTCCCATGAGCCCCTTGAATTATATTCAAGTTTGAGCCACAGTGCTAGTTTTTTAGCAAATATATATATATATATATATATATATATATATATATATATATATATATATATATATATATATATATATATATATATATAACCACAGCAGCTGTTTTACATATACTGTAAAGATTGTTGGCTCTTTATTGTTAGCCTCCTTCTAGGTACAGCTTGTATTTCCGGCTCTGTTGGTATATGATCACGAGTTTGCTCACGTATCTTAGCACTGCCTCAGGCTTATGCTCATGTTTGTTTGAGGTAGTAGGCCCTGTAGGCCTCCCTTAGACAATGTTTGCATTTCATTGTACCCTGTAAATTTTGGTACATTGCCTGTTGGAATATGTAGACTTAGCTCAGGTTGTTTTAGCTAGTTACCCACAATTATTTGTTGGGTCTAGAGCTGGTCCCCTTTGAGCTTGGTCCCCTTTTATGACCACTAGCTGGTGCCACATGTTGCTAAAAGCAGTAGGCCCTGCCAGGCCTCCTTTTCAGTTTTCATGTTGGCACAGTTTGGGCTGGTTTTTATATGGTTTTACTCATCACCATGGATGGGTCATGTTTGCCACTAGCTGACGCCATGTGTATACAAGTCGTAGGCTTTATAAGCCTCCTGTGTATCATGCTGGAGTTCGGCTGGGTACTCCTCTCAATTTGAGAGTAAAAGGTTCTTTTACTGAGTATGTTTCTGAGTGGCTTGCCTCTCAGGGTAAGTTTTTGTGTTAAACCGCTCTGCTGTTCAGTTTTTATGCATTTACTTCCTTGAGCATGGTCTCTCCTTTAGCTCTAGTTGAGCTACGTAGTTACCTTGTTTGTAACTTGGTTCTATTTTGCTCCTAGAACTTTAGTGGCCACTAGCTGGCACCGTGTGTGACAGGTAGGCCTTCTGGGCCTCCTTTGGGAACATGCTGGCATGTGCTATTTACATGTCTTTACTAGGAAGAGTAAAAGGGAATATATGCTGCTGGTTTGCCAGGGCTCCAGGTGATTTATTAATCTCTTTTTGTAGTTCGGTTATTTGTCCCTCCTGGAGCTTGATAACACTGCCACGAGCTGATGCCACGTGTCTGGCTGAGGTTATAGGCCCCGTGCGGCCTTCCTTAGCACGTGAGGGTGTATGTTGTACTCCTCTTGCTTTAAAGAATAAAAGGTTCTTTTACCGAGTGCACTGCTCGTTGGATTGTGTTGGATGGACTGTTTTATGGGCATTCACAGTTACTTAATCACATGGCCTCCATGACTATGTGCCTACAGCATGATCTATCTGTTAGGTGAGCTTTGTACTTCCCTTTGGGTTGTCTGTGTAATTGTGCGTAGCTCCCTAAGCTGGTCATTGGTTTTAGACTTCTATGAAGTCTCACGTTGAGATCAGCCCCAGGCTGGTTTGTGCTCCCCAGTATCAGGGTTCCCTAGCGCACAGCCTCCTCAGTGCATTAGTGACAGACACTGAGTAGATCCTAGGATGAGGGATTACTCCCCTCAATACGAGAGTTTATAGCACTCAGCTGAGTTCTGCTCTCCAGGATGCCCATCTCTACGCATGGGTTTGAGTTGCTTACTGCTCATTTGCAGTCATTCTTGCAGTCACTCTTCTCTGAAGAGTTCGTTACAGAGATTCTGTATACAGACAGGGTTGGCCTAGACTAAGTTTGTCCTTCGTCAGACCAGGTCAGCCTCCCTGGTGACATTGGGGGTGACTTCGCTCCCTTCTAGTGACTGGCCGGGGTTCCTTTCGGTTTCCTGGCCACATTCCCTTTAAGGGACCACTTTTCCATGGAAATGTTGGTCCCAGAAGCTCTAAGCAGCCTTGGAAGGCTTTCTGCGGAAGGCCTCTTTTAGGCTCAGCTTGGGCTGTTGGCCGTAGGAAATGCTGTCACTGACAGTCTTGCGTGACCCGAGGGTGAGTTGCCTCCGGCGTTTCTCTGAAACTGCTGGACGTTTATCTAGTCATCTGGCATGCATTCTACTTCAGCATGGCGGTGTGAATATATCGTTACCAAATGCAATTTCAGCGCAGAGTTGAAGTTCCCTTCGAAAGGGAACGTCTCAGCTTATGTATGTAACCATAGTTCCCTGAGAACAGGGAACAAGATTCTAAGTTACCCTGCCATGCTTCGGGCTGCCTGCTGAACAGTCCCTCAAGACGAGTATGTACTGACTGTTTCCTTAGGCACTCCTTTTATATGCCTATGACTTAAAGGGATAGTTCACCCAAAAATGAAAATGTGATGTTTATCTGCTTACCCCCAGCGCATCCAAGATGTAGGTGACTTTTTTTCTTCAGTAGAACACAAATGATGCTTTTTAACTCCAACCGCTGCCGTCTGTTGGTCAAATAATAGGAGTGGATGGGAACTTCTACTATAAAGGCCGGAACACACCAAGCCGACGGTCGGCCGTCGGGCAGTTTTTCTTCGTCGGCCGACTAAGTTTCCTCGGTGTGTTCTGCACCGTCGGCTGAAGTTGGTCCTCGTCGGCTTTGTTTCGGCCGATTCGAAATGTTGAATCGGCGTTGGACCTCGTCGGGCCGTCGGGCCATATGATCATTCTGATTGGCTGTTCAGCTAGCGAACCAGTGCATGAGAAAAGAAAAACGGAAGTGACGAAGCAAGTAAACGACGAAGTCAAGAGGGAACACACATTGTTTACCTTAGGTACGTGAAAGACATGGCTATCTGGAACGAGGCAAGTGAAGACGAATTGATCAACATGATCCAGGAAAGGCCGGGTTTGTATGACATTACGGAAAAATGTTATGTCAACCGTGTGCTGAAAGCTGAACTGTGGCGTGAGATCGAAAATAAACTCGTCATATCAGGTAAGATTTCCTTTTTGGCAATTGAGAAAGCTTGTTTGTAATTGTTCAATAGTCCATAGTAAAACTAATATAACCATTTTAGTGTTTTGTGTGTACCAAACTAAGTTTGTTTATGGAAACAGACAGTAATTAATATGTGCTGTGCTAGCATCTCATATTTCATAATAATATTAAAGTTAATCAAATTGTTAATAATATAATTAACAATACAGCAAAAAGTAACATTTGTTGGCATAACAAATACTCATTAAAGTGACAAAATAAGCAGCCATAACACTTAATGCTTACAAAATTTTACTTTGTCCCTCAGAAAAAGAGCTCAAGAAGCGGTGGGATTCATTGCGAACCCAATACATGCGTTATAAGAAACAAGGACCCTCAGGAAGTTCTGGAGCTCAGAAGACTGGCAGGCAGCAATGGATCCTGAACCGCCTGCAGTTTCTAGAGCCTCACACAAAAAGGAAGGAGAGCACTTCAAATCTAATGATCATGGTAAATAAACAAATATATTTATATTTATTTATTTATTTATTGTTTAATTTCAGAATAAAATAAACATTTTGCTTTTTGTAAGATGGCAAGTGCTTCTTTAAAAGAGTCTATTCACAAGTAACTCCGCATATTAAGTCAAGCCATTACATTAACTTGTCACATTTGTATCTTATGTTTTTTAAGGAACCTGCGGCTGATAGTGATTCCTGTTCACCCTCAGATGGTACCAACAGTGACACCTGGACTGGCACCCATGAAGACCCCAGCTTCAGTGATGCTGACCTACGGTCAAGTACACCCTTGGCTGAATCCACCATCTGTGGAACTGAGTCCACAGCCATGAGAAAGGACCATTTGCAAAGCTCCAACATAAAACCAAAGCCTCCAGGGAAGCGCAGGAAGATGCAAGACGAATCCTCCAGCGAGGAATCCACAAACTTGATGCGCACCATCGGCAAAACTCTGGAAAAGTTGGCATCACAGGAAAACACCAATGATGCCATCTCAGCTTACTGCAAAAATCTTGAACACAGAATGCGGAATTTGCCACCACATCTACTGCCACATTTCCAGCATGAGGTTGATAATTGCATTTTCAAATATTCAGTGGGCCACAACCATGCACTGGATGCATCTTCCAATCAGTATACACACTTGTAATTTTTTATGTAGCAAAATTGTAAACAGATATTGTAGCATTTAGTAAATATGTCACGCTTAGTTGTACGTTATATTAGAGTACTTATGCAAAGTTTATATTTCTGTACATTTTATTTATTTTAAATACCAACTGTTGATATTTTTCTGTAAATTACCTTAATGCTATTTTTGCACATTTGAAAATAAAACACTGACTTTGTGTAAAAGGTACTTCACTGTTCTTTATGTAAAAAAAAAAATCACAAAACACAATGATGTAAAAATATAAACTTTATTTTGCAAATTCACACCATTGTTATAAAACATAAACCAAGGTCAAGGGGGAAAGAAACAAGTTTGCTACATGCTTATATTTTGCCCCACTGAAAGGGCACTGCACCGGTGTCCGAATTAAAGTACTGGCACAGTTTATCCCTGAGCTGTTTGGCGTGTGTTGTACTGTTGGTTGTGCGTGGCAGAGAGGCCTGCTGTAGGCCAGGGTCTTCTCTCCATCTTCCAGGGACAGTGTCATGATCTTGTTCTTCCTGGTCGATTCCTGCCATGTACACTTCACAGCACTCTTTGCGCAGAAAGTTGTGCAGAGCACAGCAAGACAAAACAATGTCCTCCACTTTGGCAGTGCTTTGAATATTAATGGTGGTTAGTAGGACGCGAAAACGATTTGCCAGGATGCCAAATGCATTTTCAACCACCCTTCGAGCTCGCGAAAGTCTGTAATTGAATATGCGTTGCTCTACAGACAGCTTGCGGTTCGGGTATGGCTTCATGAGGTATTCCTTTAAGGGGAATGCCTCATCAGCCACAATGCAGTAAGGGGCCAGCTGGTCTGATTCAGGAAGTGGTGCAGGTGCAGGAATGTTGGATGTTCTTTTCTCCAAGGCATCCTGCAATGAGCATCCCCCAAACACTCCACCATCTGAAATGCGCCCGTTGCAGCCCACATCAACATACAGAAATCTGTAGTTGCTGTCTACCAGTGCCATAAGCACTATTGAGAATGTATGCTTGTAGTTGAAGAATTTAGATCCAGATCCTGGAGGGGGACGAATGTTAATGTGCTTTCCATCCAGAGCACCCAGGCAATTTGGGAAATGCCACTGATTCTGGAATCCAACGGCTACTTGCTGCCACTCTTCCACTGTGTCTGGGCACTAAAAAACAATATAATTAAAAGAAATTAGTTTAACTCGTCAGACCATTAATAACTCAGTGATTTTGACATTCTTGAATTAACCCTGCAAAGCCCACTTCTGCAGAATTACAACATCACTTTCAAAAATTTAAAAAAAAATGCCTGCAAATGTTTTTTTCTCTCAAGATCACATTTACATAGTTAATGGGTTCTATTGTTCGTCCTCACAATGCTATTGGGTTGAAGAAGTGTTTATAGGTCAGCATTAGGCTCGTGATGTTTTGTAGTTTGGGGGAGATGCCTGTTGCATTGTTCAGGGACAGGTATGAATGGTCTTGAATATGAACCTGTAAGTGCTCTGGGGGGATGAATGTGTTCTTTTAGTATGATAAGTAGAGAGCATAATAGGCCAGCCAGACTGTATTGTTTGAATGTAGTAGTGGAATTTTATTTGCATTGAAATTATAATTTGATGGATAATACTTAGATCTCTGCCCTCGACACATGGTCTACCATCCTGTCTATTCTTTCAGTTTATCTACTACAATATAAGACCCTAAAATTACCCTTATTAAAATGTAAAAAAACTGAAAAATCTTTAATTTCTACATCAGAGGCCTCCTAAAACAATATCTGAGAGATCAAAAAAATTGCTCATTTTTGGGCTAAAACAAAAAACATTAAACAGATACATGTATACCTTTAGGTATTTCTCTTTTAAGACTTGGTAGATTGCTGCACAGGTTTCAGGAACAAATTGCTGAATTGTGGACATTCCCACCCGGAATTGGTAAGAAAGGCTCTTGAAGCTTTCTCCTGCAAAGATTACAAACACATAACTCCACTATTAATTTTCCACACCTTTTACAGAGTCAAATCTAACACTTTTAATGCATTTGTACTACACTACATTAAAGCAAATATTTTTTTTATCAGTTATTAAAGACATTGTGCTACAAACAACCATAATAATGTTTTATACATTGTGTCTTTTTAAAGTAGGCTACAACTGGATACAAAATAATAAAATTCTTTTCACTTTTATAATGCTTCATAATACACCAAAATAAACACAACTGAAAAGGTGTTTTAATGAAATGTTCAAACAACGAATAACCTTACCTGTTGCCAAGAACCGTAGTGTAATCATCAGACGTTCCCCCACGGAGATACAATCCCGGTAGTTCGTGTTTGTTCTCTGTATGATTGGACTAATAAGTTCTTTTAACATGTGAAATTGAGTGGGAAAAAGCCGAGCGAAATTTTTAAAACCACAAGTTTCCTGTAACTCGAGCTCTCGACACAGGTTCGGGAAAGCACCTTGGGCCTGTCTCTGGAGTATCCATGGTTTCACCCATTTAGTGCGCTTTCTCCGTATTTTTCTCATCCGCTTCTTCTTTTCCTCTTCCACAAGCAAAAGACCAAGGGCTGACAAAGCCAGTGCCATTTGCAACGTGTCGGACATTTTTGAAATAACACGAATCCGTATGTGATGAGCGAGAACTGGTTTTTCATGCACCTTTGTTTATGTTTTGTATCCCTGTAGCTCTTCCGGTCTCCCTAGCAACGAACCATAGCAACGAACACAAACTACTGCCACCTGCTGGCATGGAAAGGCATTTCATCTCACGCAGGCGCAGAACGGACGTGCTATTTGGCCGTCGGCTGTCGAACGTCGGCTTGGTGTGTCAGGGCAACTTTGGACCCAGACGCTGCCGACGCCAGCCGACGCCAGCCGACCCCGCAGTCTGCTTTCGTCGCCACTAGTTCGTCGCCGTCGGCTTGGTGTGTTCCGGCCTTAAGAGTAAATAAAACTTGCTTAGACAAATCCAAATGAATCCCTGCGGCTCGTGACGACACATTGATGTCCTAAGACACGAAATGATCGGTTTGTGCGAGATACCGAAAAGTATTTATATCATTTTTTTACCTCTAAAACACTATGTCCAACTGCATTCATCAATCGTTTAGTGAGGTCTGATCGCGCTCTGACAGCGGCAGTGATATCTCGCGCATATACTTCAACGAGTGCTAGACATCACTGCCATTGTCAGAGCGCGATCGTTTCGTGTCTTAGGACATCAATGTGTCGTCACGAGCCGCAGGGATTAATTTGGATTTGTCTAAGCAAGTTTTATTTACTCTTATAGTAGAAGTTCTCATCCACTCCCATTATTTGACTGACAGACGGCAGCGTTTGCAGTTATAAAGGATCATTTGTGTTCTACTGAAGAAAAAAGTCACCAACATCTTGGATGCCCTGGGGGTAAGCAGATAAACATCACATTTTCATTTTTGGGTGAACTATCCCTTTAAGTCATAGGCTGTCGCCGGCCAATAGGATTGGAGTGGTGTGATTCTTTGGCTTTCAGACACCGGTCACGTGTGACGTTCCCCAATGCGATTTCAACGCAGAGTCTCGTTCCCTGTTCTCAGGGAACTATAGTTACATACGTTTTACTTTCAGTTTTACAGCAAGCGCTCTTTGTATATCACTGGTACGGAAACAACCAAACGTTGGTCACTGGGTTGAAATAATAGATTTTTTACTTTTTTAACTTATAATCACAACTGTCAAAATACAAGAAAGATACTGAATATTAAATATTAATCAACTTGCATAATATTAGGTAACTAAAAACTTTAGTTGTAATCTTTAATCAAAAGTTCGAGAGACTCCAAACTAACAAATAATTTAAAATAATGAAATTGTTGGTTAGCACTTTTTAAAACTTAAAACATGAATTTGTCATGTGTCTGGAAAAACACTCTTCATCTAGTTCACTACTTCTAAGACATTTACAGTTATTTATTTGTTAATTTCAAGTCTTTATGTGTTTTCTGTAGTTAAGGATTAGTGCAAGGTCGAACAATAATGAAAAAACAAAAATAATAATCAAATTAATGTAGAAATAATGCGTTATTTTTTTTGGTAATGCTATTATCAATAAAACACTTTTTTTGACAATAATAAAAAGGTTGTGAAAAAGTACATTGAAAGTAATACATTTACATAGATATTTGCATGTTCTTCACATCCTGTTATATGCAAACATGAGCACATTTCACTTTCAGTCTCTTTAATCTCATGGTATGAAAACACTGCCGGACATATGTCACTTTCTTTTTTGTCCATTCAAACATAAGTCTTCACTTCACAGATACAGACTGTTCTGAGCAAATAATTTCACAAAAAGATTATAAAAAAAAATGTGCACATGCAAAATATTTATTTGTTTATCCGAAGATGAAAATGTAAAAATATAAAAATATAATTTTAAGTAATTTGCAGTTAATTGTATTTAGGCTTTATATATTTTATATATATATATATATAATATTTCCATCCATCAACTCCTCAAATCCAATGAAAGAAAGACTCAATGGGAAACAGCTGAAAACAGCAGTTTGTTGTCGAAAGTCATGTATTTGCCTGAAAAATAGTGTCATCTTCTTAGGGGGGTTTGATGATGCTTTTGACTGCTCCTCTCTCTTATGGTCTGTGGAATTATCTGGAGTCTGGTTCATGAGATCTTTAAATGGTGGAAAGATTTCCTTAAACGAATAAGAATATAATTTTATCAGTAATAGAATCATATCGTTCTGGGCACAAATATATGCTCCAAAAAGTAGCTATTTGCAAAGTATACATATTTTTGCAAAAGTACCTGCTTTATAATAAATTAATAAACATTTATCTGACATTCAGTTGCAAGAAAAAGTTTCTGAGCCCTTTGGAATTATGTATTTTTTTAATTTATTTTTTTGTCTGCACTGTAAATGATTACTCTGTCTTAAATACAAATGTGAAAACTGTTTGTGTTATTAGTTTAGCCAGAATGCATTTAAAGTTTTTTTTTTATAGTTAAGGACTTACTCTTGTTTTGGCTTGTCTTTTCTGTTGCAATGTGGCGTGCATCATTCTGCTTCCGCAAAGACATTTGAAGGTGGCTCTGCAGCACGTTTAAATAGGAAAGAAAACTGCTTTTCTTTGCAACAAGCTCTCAGGGGGGAAAAACACAACAAAGACATCTAGTTCACTACTTCTAAGACATTTACAGTTATTTATTTGTTAATTTCAAGTCTTTATATGTTTTCTGTAGATAAGGATTAGTGCAAGGTTGAACAATAATGAAAAAACAAAAATAATAATCAAATGAATGTAGAAATAATGCGTTCTTTTTTTGGTAATGCTATTATCAACATTTTTTTTTGACAGTAATAAAAAGGTTGTGAAAAGTACATTGAAAGTAATACATTTACATAGATATTTGCATGTTCTTCACATCCTGTTATATGCAAACATGAGCACATTTCACAATGTGAAGAAAGAAAGAAAAAATAACACTAGGGTGTTTTCTCTCTTGCAGTCCGAAATAAAATACAAAAACATACACATGTCAGTAAAATGTGCTCTTCCTCAGCACTTTAATAATTTTTTATTTTCTTTTGTTTCTTTGAATGTATAAAGACAGATAATTATTTGGGACAGAGAGAGGAAATAGAATCACAGCCCACAAAATTGATTGAGCATATGTAATATTTTATGTCTGTTTCGAGTCTCATCATAAAACTGCAATGCTTTTCAGGGTTTTCAGTATTGATACTTTTCATTGAGCACAACATGCAATTATATGCAAATAGATACACCCATACATGTAAGAACATTTCCACGTTTTAAAGGAATATTCCAGGTTCAGAAAAAAATCAACTCAATCGACAGTATATGTGCATTTGTATAATACTGATTAAAAAATTAATCTCAACTTTCCCTCTCATTGTCTTTAAAAATTACAAACAGAGGCGACAGTGAGGCACTTACCATGGATGTGAATGGGGCCAATTTTTGGAGGATTTAAAAGCAGAAATGTGAAGTTTATCATTTCATAAAAGCACTTACATGATTTTCATATTAAAACTTCTCTATCATTCAGTTCATGAAGCTGTTTTAGTGATTTTTACTGTCATTTGAGGGATTATGACATTGGCAATGCAAGGACTTCCCTGAAAGAGACGACGTCTGGATGGGAGCATATGTTGTTCTACAACTTGGATATACCTTTCAGCATTGATGGTGCCTTTCCAGATGTGTAAGCTGCTCATGCCACATGCACTCATGCAACCCCATACCATCAGAGATGCAGGCTTCTGAACTGAGCGCTGATAACAACTTGGGTTGTCCTTGTCCTCTTTAGTCCAGATGACATGGCGTCCCAGTTTTCCAAAAAGAACTTCAAATTTTTATTAGTCTGACCACAGAACAGTTTTCCACTTTGCCACAGTCCATTTTAAATGAGCCTTGGCCCAGAGAAAACGCCTGCGCTTCTGGATCATGTTTAGATATGGCTTCTTTTTTGACCTATAGAGTTTTAGCCGGCAACGGCGAATGGCACGGTGGATTGTGTTCACCGACAATGTTTTCTGGAAGTATTCCTGAGCCCAGGTTGTGATTTCCATTACAGTAGCATTCCTGTAT
This sequence comes from Chanodichthys erythropterus, assembly GCF_024489055.1. Lineage (NCBI taxonomy): Eukaryota > Metazoa > Chordata > Actinopteri > Cypriniformes > Xenocyprididae > Chanodichthys > Chanodichthys erythropterus. Next base: position 10,963,583 of record NC_090230.1, read on the forward strand.
GTGATGCAGTGCCATCTAAGGGCCCGAAGATCACGGGCATCCAGTGTGGTTTTTCGGCCTTGACCCTTACGCACAGAGATTGTTCCAGATTCTCTGAATCTTTGGATGATATTATGCACTGTAGATCATGATAACTTCAAACTCTTTGCAGTTTTTCTCTGAGAAACTCCTTTCTGATATTGCTCCACTATTTTTCGCCGCAGAATTGGGGGAATTGGTGATCCTTCTGAGAGACACTGCCACTCTGAAAAGCTCTTTTTATACCCAATCATGTTGCCAATTGATAATATCAATAATAAGTTGCAAATTGGTTCCTCCAGCTGTTCCTTATATGTACATTCCGGCCTCTTATTGATACCTGTCCCAACTTTTTTGGAATGTGTAGTTTTCATGAAATCCAAAATGAGCCAATATTTGGCATGACTTTTCAAAATGTCTCACTTTCAACATTTGATATGTTATCTATATTCTATTGAATAAAATAGAGTTTATGAGATTTGTAAATTATTGCATTCCTTTTTTTATTCACAATTTGTACAGTGTCCCAATTTTTTTGGAATCGGGTTTGTACTTCAAAATGAATGATGACAACCAACACATTGCGAACTGCATGCTTTGTTCTGCATTAATATCAAGAGGAGGTATGAAACAAAGGCTGTGAAGAACATCCTTCAACAACTTAATTCTTATGAACAGTCCTCCAGCAGTTATAGTGTTGCTTACCCAGATTTAACAGTAACGTTACTGTCCACTGTCCACTTTTGGTTGTGTTTACATCGGTTCACAGTGTTATGTTATAAACATTTGTTGTGTAATATTTGTTTAGCACTTGAAAGGCAGGTTAAAAAAGACTTGATGTTTGTTTTTGATCTTTATTTATTTTTTATTATGACTTTGGTAATTATGAGTACCAGAAAAAAATATAGGTACTCGTACTCTGTCCTTAAAATCTTTTTTTTTTTTTTTTTTGAAATGTTGATTTGAAGTGTCAGTTTTTGCATTATTTTTACTACAGTCAAACCTGAACACAGAGGAGGACATTTTGTTACACACAAAATAAAAATTCAACCTCTTTCTTGCTGTTAGTTTTTTTTTTTTTACTATGTTATGGCTGAATTGTTGATTTTATTTCAGACATTTGTAATAATTTGCTCTTGTCTTGTTCATATATACGAGGGGGGTGTCTATTTTGCACTCTTGACATTTTGAGTGTCACCCCTTTATTGTGCACTTTTTTTTTTACACAGTGGCTGATTTGTAGTTTGTACAACAAAAGATTATGAGTTTTCATATTTTTTCACATTTCCCATTCATTTCCTATCAGTCATTTTTGACCGTGAAGGAGCCAAGTGTGACTTTTTTTTTATGACCCCGTAACATATCCAAATCATGTCCGTGATTTTTTTTTTTGTGTGTGTGCGTGTGTGTGTTCACATAGCTAATGCGACAAAAGTCAACAAGTCACCTTTCCAATGAAGCAAAACTAAATTTTTGGTAATTTTTGACCAAAGAGCAGCTTTACAGAGAATGCATGTCAACATTACAATTTAAAGAATGCAGTTAGCAAATAATGTAATAATTTAGGCAATTAATTTACAATCACTGTTAGCAGTTTAACTGAAGGTAGAAGCAATGAGCTCATAACATTAAGCAAAGATAGTCATGTGCAATTGATCTGGTATAAGATGCATTATGTGAATGCTTGGCTAAAGAGATGTGTCTTTAATCTAGATTTAAACTGGGTGAGCGAGTCTGAGCCCTGAACATTATCAGGACGGCTATTTCAGAGTTTCGGATCCAACTGAGAAAACGCTCTCCCTCCTTTAGTGGACTTAGCTATCCTAGGTACAACCAGAAGTCTAGAGTTTTGTGATCTTAAAGAGTGTGAAGGATTGTAGGGCGATAGAAGATCGGTTAAGTACACAGGAGCTAAACCATTTAGAGTCTTATAGGTCAGTAGCAATACTTTATAATCGATATGGAACTTAATAGGTAACCAGTAAAATTGGTGATATATGATCATATTTTCTTGACCTGGTAGCTGCATTTTGTACTAATTGTAGCTTATTTATTGAGGATGCAGGACAACCAGCTAGTAATGCATTACAGTAATCTAGTTGAGACGTCATGAATGCATGAGCTAACTTTTCTGCATCGGAAATAGTTAACATATTCCGTATCTTAGCAATGTTTCTGAGGTGGAAGAAGGCTTTTTTTGTAACATATGAAATATGATTTCAAAGGACAAGTTGCTGTCTATTTTGCACTCTTGACATTTTGAGTGTCACCCCTTTATTGTGCACTTTTTTTTTTACACAGTGGCTGATTTGTAGTTTGTACAACAAAAGATTCTGAGTTTTCATATTTTTTCACATTTCCCATTCATTTCCTATCAGTCATTTTTGACCGTGAAGGAGCCAAGTGTGACTTTTTTTTTATGACCCCGTAACATATCCAAATCATGTCCGTGATTTTTTTTTTTGTGTGTGTGCGTGTGTGTGTTCACATAGCTAATGCGACAAAAGTCAACAAGTCACCTTTCCAATGAAGCAAAACTAAATTTTTGGTAATTTTTGACCAAAGAGCAGCTTTACAGAGAATGCATGTCAACATTACAATTTAAAGAATGCAGTTAGCAAATAATGTAATAATTTAGGCAATTAATTTACAATCACTGTTAGCAGTTTAACTGAAGGTAGAAGCAATGAGCTCCTGGAAAAATGAATTACATTTTAACAATAATTTGGATATAGAAATTTGGGAATGTGCATGTTGATCCAGATGATTGCGTCTTCTGAAATCCTTGCAGGAGCTGGCGCCGTCTCTTCACAGGTGTTGGTCATCTGAGGTCTTCTTAAGAGGCTGGATCCAAACTGAAGCTGATGTCCTCTCTAGTCACCTTGGGACGGGCTTCGCGAGGTAAAACAGAAAAGCAAATGGAGAATGATTAGCGTAGCTGCTGTTCATAACATTAAGCAAAGATAGTCATGTGCAATTGATCTGGTATAAGATGCATTATGTGAATGCTTGGCTAAAGAGATGTGTCTTTAATCTAGATTTAAACTGGGTGAGCGAGTCTGAGCCCTGAACATTATCAGGACGGCTATTTCAGAGTTTCGGATCCAACTGAGAAAACGCTCTCCCTCCTTTAGTGGACTTAGCTATCCTAGGTACAACCAGAAGTCTAGAGTTTTGTGATCTTAAAGAGTGTGAAGGATTGTAGGGCGATAGAAGATCGGTTAAGTACACAGGAGCTAAACCATTTAGAGTCTTATAGGTCAGTAGCAATACTTTATAATCGATATGGAACTTAATAGGTAACCAGTAAAATTGGTGATATATGATCATATTTTCTTGACCTGGTAGCTGCATTTTGTACTAATTGTAGCTTATTTATTGAGGATGCAGGACAACCAGCTAGTAATGCATTACAGTAATCTAGTTGAGACGTCATGAATGCATGAGCTAACTTTTCTGCATCGGAAATAGTTAACATATTCCGTATCTTAGCAATGTTTCTGAGGTGGAAGAAGGCTTTTTTTGTAACATATGAAATATGATTTCAAAGGACAAGTTGCTGTCTAATATAACTCCCAGGTCTTTAACTGTCGAGGATGGAGTAACAGTACATCCTTCTAAATGCAAATTGTAGTCTGAGAGATTCTGGTTTGACCCAATAAGTAATACCTCAGTCTTATCTGAATTTTATAGAAGAAAATGACTTGTCATCCAGTGTTTTACTTCTTTAACACACTCTGTCAGATTGGATAATTTAGAGATTTCATCTGGCTGTGTTGAAATATATACAGTGGCAAGAAAAAGTATGTGAACCACTTGCAGAATCTGTGAAAATGTGAATAATTTTAATAAAATAAGAGGGATAATAAAAAAATGCATGTTATTTTTTGTTTAGTACTGTCCTGAGTAAGATATTTTACATAAAAGATGTTTACATTTAGTTCACAAGACAAAACAATAGCTTAAAATAACCCCATTCATAAGTATGTGAACCATTGATTCTCAATACTGTGTGTGGTTACCTGATGATCCACGATCCTGATGTTTATATGTTTTGTGATGGTTGTTCTTGTGTCCCTTGTTTGTTCTGAGCAGTTAAACTGAGCTCTGTTCTTCAGAAAAATCCTCCAGCTCCTGCAGATTCTATAGTTTTCAAGCATTTTTTGCATATTTGAACCCTTTCCAGCAGTGACTGTAGGATTTTGAGATCTGTGTTTTCATACTGAGGACAATTGAGGGACTCAAACACAACTATTAAAAAAGGTTCAAACATTCCCTGAGGCTCCACAACGAAACATGACGCATTAAGAGCCGGGGTGTGAAAACTTTTGAACAGGATGAAGATGTCACAATTTTTTAATTTTTTTTTTTTAAATATCATTGTTTTTAATTTAGTACTGCCCTTCGGAAGCAACAGAAGATACTTGCTTGTTTCCCGGAAAAAAAAAAAAAAAAAAATTAAATACAATTTACCTTGATATTTATATTCAAAAGTTTTCACCCCCCGACTCTTAATGCGTTGTGTTTTCTTCTGGAGCATCAGTGAATGTTTGAACTTTTTTTAATAGTTGAGTTTGAGTTCCTCAGTTGTCCTCAGTGTGAACAGATGAATCTCAAAATCATACAGTCACTGCTGGAAAGGGTTCAAATATGCAAAAAATGCTTGAAAACTGATGAATCTACAAGACCTGAAGGAATTTTTCTGAAGAACAGAGCTCAGTTTAACTGCTCAGAACAAACAAGAGACTCATGAACAACCATCACAAAACATAAAAACAGTCGTGGATCATCAGGTAACCACACACAGTATTGACAATCAATGGTTCACATACAGTACTTATATGAACGGAGTTATTTTAATAAATTCAGTTATTGTTTTGTCTTGTGAACTAAATGCAAATATCTTTTATATAAAATATCTTACTCAGGACAGTACTAAACAAAAAATAAATCTCTCTTATTTTATTAAAATTATTCACATTTTCACAGATTCTTTTTCTTGCCACTGTAACTGAGTATCGTCGACATAGCAGTGGAAACTAATTCCATGTTTTCTTATAATATTGCCGAGTGGCAGCATGTATATTGAAAATAGCAGAGGCCTAACACAGATCCTTGCAGCACTCCATAGTTTACTATCGTTATCTTAGATTTTTTCATTTATATAAACAAAAATGTGACGTCTGATACGACCTAGTATTTTATGATCTATAGTGTCGAACGCAGCACTGAGATAAGCAACACTAGTATTGAGATACAGCCTTGGTCAGAAGCTAGAAGTAAGTCGTTAAATATAATTTTTCAAACCAAATTGCTTTATTTGAAAACAGAGGCAAGCATATGGCATAGCTAAATATCCATCCATCTATGTGCATTTTGGGATATTACATGCAGTTGTTTCTCTTACTTTTATTAGTGATATTTAACACGTTTATTTTTTTAAAAAAAGTGATAATTGTCTTCTTTTTGACTGACTAAATGGAAACTGCTTCATTCACAATTTTTTATGCAATAGTCCGATATTCTTTGGATGCAAACATAGCTATTGAGGCATAAGTTCTTTTCTATGTGGTTATTTTAGGTGTTTGTTTTAAATTTAATTGTGTATTTATACATGTTGCTGTGATTTTAATTAGCCATCATTTTAGTCTAAATCAAATGTAATTTACAAATGAATATTAAATCAATCAATACTGATTAAAGCAGCTTTGCAGCTAACTAAAGCAAAGTTTTCATGACAAATTTAAGTTCAGATAACTTTTCATTACTAAGTTTAATCAGTTAAGATTACTTGATTACTAAGAAACTTATCCAAGTAAGTAAAAAAAAAAAAAAAAAAGATAAAACATATTGAGTATTTATTTTATATATATATATATATATATATATATATATATATATATATATATATATATATATATATATATATATATATAAAATGATCCATAAAGCATCAAAGCTATTTTGTAATTTTTTTGCACACAAAAAGTATTTTTGTCACTTTATAATATTAAAGTTGAACCACTGTAATCAAACTGTTTTAAATATGTTTTTAGTAGCTTTAGGCATTGGAACAAAATGAGGGTGAGTTATTAATTACATAACTTTCATTTGGGTGAACTAACCCTTTGACTCCACTAGTGTTTAAAATAAAATACTGTATTGCTTGCTTAAAATGAACACAAAGTATGTTGGAAATTAACATTTATTAATGTTTAATAAATGAAAATTTATCAGTAATTTAATGAATAATAATTAAACAATAAACATGTATTAAATTGCTTATTAACAAAAGTTCACCTTTTGATTATTATTGTTGCGTCCAGTCTTTTTTTTTATTTTTTTATTTTTTTTATTTTTTTTGGCTTCATTTTAAGCCAGCCATATAGTAATTTTTAAACAATAATTGGGTTAAATAAAACTGCCCAGCAGGTTGGGCAAACATTTAACCCAACAGCTGGGTTTGCCCATTTCCAACCCAACTTGGGTTGTTTTTAACCCAGCATTTTTTAGAGTGCAGAGAGAGCAGTTATGTAGTAGCTTCACAAACAAGTCTTTACAATATATCATTATTTCGGTAACACTTTACAATAAGGTTCATTAGTTAACTTTAGTTAACTACATTACTTAACATGAACTAATAATAAACTGCACTTCTACAGCATTTATTAATCTTTTTAAATGTTAGTTTCAACATTTACTAATACATTATTAAAATCGTGTTAACATTAGTTAATGCACTGTGAACTAACATGAACAAACAATGAACAACTGTATTTTCATCAACTACAACTCCCTATGGAGGTTTCACTGAGCTATCGGATTTCAACTAAAATATCTTCATTTGTGTTCTGAAGATTAACGAAGATCTTACTGGTGTGGAACAGCATGAGGGTGAGTAATATATGACAGAATTTTCATTTTTGGGCGAACTAACACTTTACAATAAGATTTCAATACAGTAGTTAAAGTGTTACCATTATTTCTGTGTTGCAGTAATTCAAATTCACAGAAGTATCACAAAATATCACAGAATTCCTGGGATAAAGGTGTATAGTTGGGATATAAACACTGATGTCTATGGTAGTGATCAAACTTGAGCAGATCAACTTTTAAAAGCTAACTTATAACTTGATGCTTCAAATAGATTGTATCAATTACATTGTTGTGCCACTAGGTTAAAAATTAAAAATAAGATACAATTAATACTTGAATTACAGGCATGCAAACTTGAAGCAAAAAACACAAGTGATTTTGCCATTTTTGAACTGTCACTGTTGACATATAATGCAACAAAGATTGCGAAAGTCAACAGATTGTAAAAATGAAATATTGATGCCATCTTTCTAAAGTCATTTTACCCTCCTGTTAGTTGGTTTCAAATTTCAGGTGAAAATTGTAAATTTGACCCCCTCTACAAAATAGTGGATTACTCAGAAAATATGCATCCATGACTTTTAATATTTTGCCATTCTTCTCCATTTATGTATTTCTTTCACCAGACAAAAATGTATCAAAATCAACATTTTTAGCCAGGGACCTCTGGTTAAATTATAGATTATAGAAGATTTTATATTTAAATGCATTTGAAAAGTCATTGAAAGTTAAAAAGTAAGAATAAAAAAAAAAAAAAAAAAACATCTTTTCAATGAGTCCCCCCAGTGAATCTCAGCCATTTCCAGCCTACAGTGCAGTAAACCACACATCCTGTTATTGCAAAGAAACAAGACAACATACATCACAACAGAAATGAAAGTTGTTCCTTAACGAAAGTCTAATTCTGTGTCCATTATGACAGTTTAACCCTCGTCTTTACTCTTGTGCTTCCACTTCCGAGCCGCTCAGCGATGTTTGTCGTGTTGGTTCATCCTGTTGCTCCAAAGTTCTGCTCTTACAGTCGCTACAAATGACGACAATCAAGATGGAAATGCAGAGAACTGACAGTAAAGCTAAAGCTGAAAGCTAAAAAAGAAAACGAAAAAAAAAAAAAAACGATTATACAGTGATAAGATGGAATAACAGTACTGATATTCATTTTTTTTTTTTTTTTTTTTTTTTTTTACAAATAGGGCCTATTCGTTTTAAATCATTTAAAACTTACATTCAAACTGTTTTATAGCTAATTTCATCTTTTAAGCTATTATAATATTGCCATTTTTTAGTAAATGAAATTAAAGTTTAAAAATTGTCTTGTATTATATAGAATGTTGGTCATCAGGATTATTTGCATACTGAACTGTGATTGGTCTCATTAAATCGTTTGCAAATTGTGATTGGTCTTTTCCCCCCCTTCTTCTTACATTTAAATTACAAAGGTTACATTAACAATCTTTTGTATGTGCTGGTATTTCCTTCTGAACCTGCGAAAACTTTTATTGAGGCTACGTTTCTAATAAAAACTAAAGAAATGTCAGTGAGTTTAAGTGGGGTTTAGTTGATATGGAAAAGCGGTAAATATAAATAAATAATATTAGTCAATGATTTGTCATGCTGATTTATACAACATCATCGTGTGGTGTGTTGACACATTAATATAGGCCTACATATATCGAAGGCTTCGTTTAATAAAACGTTTAAAATCTGTACAGCACACTCACCCTCGAGAAGAAAGTGATTTTTTCGGTCAGTTCTAGCAGGTTTGTTGCGTTCATTTCGGCGCCCATCACTCCTGTGGGTTTGCACCATTTAACCTGGAGCTTTTCATCCAAGATGTAATCTCCTTCCCAGTGTACCAAGCCACAAGCGACATATTTACCCTCAAACAACAACAGAAACATCCACAATGAAGGTGGAATCAGACAAAATAAAAAAAGTTCTGCAGAATTCTGCGATTTACGTCTGCAAGGTCTTCGAATGAACATCAGCACAGTCAGAGCCAGAAGAGCAGGTCCAAGAAAGATGAAGATGATCAGTGTCATGTTAAGGCCTGGGGTGCACGGGCACGAAAACTCCCGATCCATTAAGAATTCCAATCCGATTAATACCACGGTGAATGGGAAAGTGCCAAATCCAGGATTTTTTCCTTGCGGTTTTTCAAGATTGTTCACAAATTGCTGTGGTAACATCTTCTCCATTGGATAGATAACTTTGTTGTGAGACTTTCCACACCTCTTTTATCCTGTTACATTTCCAAGGAAAAGCCATCCGCTTAAATGGAAATGAGAGAGGAGCAAACCAGTTAAACAAGGAAGATGGCATCAATAATTCTACACGCAACATTGAAGCCATTGTTTGTAGATTTGCAAGTTATGCAAGTGTGTATATTTCAATTACAACTAAAATGCATTTAAAATGGCAAGAAAAAACATTTTATTTCAGTTCTTGGTCCAAAAACACATTAGGTATATATCAATATGTGTCAAAGACTAATTTCCTTCATTTCCCTTTATACAATAGCAACCTGTATGATTGCGCAGTGCAATATCAAGCTCTTAGAAACACTTCAGTTGTAGCTCAAAGTGAAGACGGACCAATATACTGCGTACATCATTTTGTATAAAAGGTCTACATTTAATACATTTCCAGAAAATACAAGCAAACTGGACGTACAAATCAACTATAAAATTATAAAACTTTTTTTCTCCTCCTATAGTTGTGTACATTTGCACAGAGAATGTGTTTTTCATCAAACATGGCATTACAAGAGTCCCACGCATGTCGTTTCACAACCAGTGAGTGAAGGTGAGTGACATAAAATCCTTTTTTTAGTCCTTGTAAGTGCCCAAAGATATGTTTTGCAATATGCAAATTAAATATATATTAACATGTTCAAGTTGTACAGTTGCAAAAAAACAAAAAACAAAAACAAAACCCATCCTGGGTTGGTTTCACTCTCGGTTTTGACTGCATATTTGAAGCATCTGGTCAACTTAAAGATAAACATCAATGAGAAATATCAAAAATAAAATCTGTGATGAGCATATGATGCATTTATTAAACAGGTGTCTCTTCTTTTCTAATACTGCTAAATGCAAGAGGCAACTTGGGAATATATCTAGGCATTGGCGATCATACCACCAACAGGAAAACATACATAGTGTGTATGTAAATAAACCTATATAAAATTCTCTTTAAATGTATATAAAGCCTTTTGAGATTGAGCAGCTTTTTTTTTTGTATTTGTGTAGTGCATTTACAATGTCACAAAGCAAAGGAAAACACTGCATTTGTCATTTATAAAAAGACATTTTGGTTGCAACAGAAAAAAAAAAAAATGTAAAAAGAAAATTATTGGCACATATATGTGGGACGCAAAGTGAGATGATTTAACCTGACTGGACATAAAAAGTTCATTGTTTTATACATTTTATACAGATCTTAATTAAAAAAAAACAAAGCAGGTTGTGGAAAAGCTAGGTCACGCCGCCGTTTCTCGAATTGTCGTTTCCAGTCTCTTTGGGAGTAAATCGCGTCTCATGTCGAGGTTGATGACTGGCTTTCGACAGTGCTGTCCGTCGTGGTACATCTTTGAGTAGATGGGGTTTGAATAGTTCATGGCCTGTAAATATACAATGACGTTTTAGTCTGGTTCATATTGAATGAATAAACTAAGGGTGTGTTCACACTAGTAGTTCTTGGCTCTTTTGGTCCGGACCAGAAAAGAAAACGACACATTTAGTTCTGGTTCGCTTAGCATTCACCCTGTCATGTTTTAAGATAAAGATACACTCTAAAAAATGCTGGGTTAAAAACAACCCAAGTTGGGTTGAAAATGGACAAACCCAGCGGTTGGGTTAAATGTTTGCCCAACCTGCTGGGTAGTTTTATTTAAACCAACTATTGTTTAAACATTGCTATATGGCTAGCTTAAAATGAACCCAAAATATTTGGGAAATTAAAAACCAGATGCAATTAGAGACAACAATAATAGACAAAAGGTGAATGTTTATTAATAAGCTTTAATATTTTATTAATATAAATTTAATAGTTTATTAATATAAATGTATTAATAAGCAATTTAATAAATGTTTATTGTTTAATAATTATTCATTGAACATTAATAAATGTTCATTTCCAATGTACTTTGGGTTAATTTTAATTAAGCAATACAGTAATTTTTAAACAATAGTTGAGTTAAATAAAACTACCCAGCAGGTTGGGCAAACATTTAACCCAACCGCTGGGTTAAAACAACCCAATCGCTGGGTTTGTCCATTTTCAACCCAACTTGGGTTGTTTTTAACCCAGCATTTTTTAGAGTGTAAATAAGAAAAAGAAAGTGTGACGGAACTTACTGAACATCTAAAACAATGCTGTGTGGTATTTTTATACCAGAAGAAGAGCTTATAAAATGTGTAAATGAGTCAAAACAGCATCAGGAAGTTGTCCATTGCACACAAATTAAGATTTGCTGCAAGGAGACAGCGTTTCCGACGGCTGTAATGGGCAACATAGCTGCTATGACGAGAAAAAACAGGTATGCTTGAGCAGTCTTGTGACATCACGTCCTGTTTTTGGTTCCTTTACATGTCTTTAGTCCGTGTTGCATTTGGTCCCTGGAAGTGGACCGAGACCCACCCAGACCCAACTCTTGGTCCGCTTGTTTGGTGTTCACCAGGGTTCGGATGGCAGCATTCACACTTATTCAAACAGCAATCACACCAGTTTGTTTTAATCCAGCCAAACCAGCCGAGTGTGAACACACCCTAAAATGCTTCATTTAATGCAGTTTTGGATAATGGGAATCCACCTGTCCTGGAATGAGCTCCTTTGGAACGTTCTGGATAGGTAAAGTGTGTGCAGTCAAAGGGCGGGCGGGGGGCAAATTGCGCGGGTCGCTGGACTTCACACACCAGCCCTGAAAAACAAAACCCAATTTAGATAGAATGCACCAAAACACTGTACATATAAACAAACTTAAAGATTAAAATAATACATTAGACTAAATAATTTGGGGAATTCTGGTTGCATCCCAAATTACATATAAAGCAAGAGTTTAAAGCTAAAATTTCTACTCTGGTCAGAATACTTTTCTGCTTTTGTGCACTCAATTCATTTGAGACCAGGAATTAAAGATTAAATGTCCTTGTGAGATATTGGCTAAATTAAAGACAACAAAGAAAATATTCTGTTTTACTGAACCAAGCAAAGGCAGTTTAGAGTTTAGATTGGGCACAGAGACAAAACCCATAGACCTTTTCACACCACCTTGAATGTTTCAGCACATTTTCTGATCAATTTGAATGCAATCTCATGGCAATTTGTAACCATTTTATGTTTTTGTCGAATTGGCTGCTAATTAGTATGAATTTATACAATCTCATCCGCACATTTTCGTATGATCTGCTTACGCCCCAGTGGTTGTTAGGTTTAGGGGTGGGATTTTTGCTTTTTTTCTAAAAATCATACATTTTTGTATAATGTGAGTTCATACGAATTCGCAAAATAAATCATCTTGTAAATAGTTACGTTTTAGAGATGTTTTTCCAATAACACCCCAAACCAGGGATATATTATTGTTTGCTAAAACTAAAACCATAAAAAACTTAAAGGGTTAGTTCACCAAAAATGAAAAATCTGTCATTAATTACTCACCCTCATGTTGCTCTACACCCGTAAGACCTTTGTTAATGTTCGGAACACAAATTAAGATTTTTTGATAAAATCTGATGGCTCAGTGAGGCCTCTATTGAGAGCAAAGCCACCAAACCTCTCAAGATCCAGAAAGCTACTAAAAACATATTTAAAACAGTTCATGTGAGTTCAGTGGTTCTACCTAAATATTATGAAGCAATGAGAATACTTTTGTGTGCCAAAAAAACAAAAATAACGACTTTTTAACAATATCTCATGATGGCCGATTTCAAAACGCTGCTTCTGAGCTTTACGAATCTCATCAAAAATATCTTAATTTGTGTTCCGAAGATGAACGAAGGTCTTACGGGTATAGAACGACATGAGGGTGAGTAATTAATGACATTATTTTCATTTCTGGGTGAACTAACCCTTTAAATTTATTTTATTTCAGCTAGTCGCCAACATTTATTTTTTGTTTAGTTTAAGTTGAAGTACTAACATAATTAAAACTTTACAGACATTTAAACAAACAAACAAAAAACTAATGCAAATGACAAAAACTAAAATAACACGGATCCAAACTTTGTTTTAGAGAATTACAAAACAAAGCAGGTGTTTTGTTTTTAATAAGCCTCATTTTTAATATGAGCAGAACAAATTTATAGAAAAACTGTTTATCAAACTATTCTTCCGAAACTAACGGTTTGAACTAAATGCAAATGAATGTAAGAATTTTTATACAAATGATTTACATTTCATTACAATAAATCACTGTCATTCCACAGATTTTGACACTTGTCAACAAGCTATTGGAATAGCCAACCCCCCCCCCCCCCCCCCCCAAAAAAAAAAAAAAACAGACTATTTCCAACAATACTGAAATAACAAATCAAATTACGATCAGTTAACTCAAGCAAGTGATGCCAAGCACTTACAATTCCTACTCATTTAGTACCTTATGAGGGTCAAGGGTGAAGCTGGGGTGAAGAAAGCTTCCGACGTCTACGTGATTGTCATGTTCAACTTCATACATGTTGTAGGATGGATTTCCAATCTCCACATTCAAGCCTCCATTCGCCATGGGCTGCCGCTGAACCTGCTTACCTCTGTGAAGGGGAAATGTATATTAGATTATTATGTTTGTAACTATCGTTTAGCACACCAGCTAAACACTTAATCACAGCAGGTTTATGAGATTTGTTACAGCAATATCAATAAATCATGTGTAATGTTCTGATTAGACATCTAATACAACTAATAACAGATTTGTTTATAATTTACCTTCGACATCTTTTGCAAATAAGGAGTCCCACCGTAACAGCGGTGATGATGCATACAAGAAGAACTAGAGGCACTATTATGGCAATACTTCCTGGAAAAAATAACAAACACAGCAAAAAAATTAATTACATTTACATTACAGTGCTTAAAAGATTAGTTCACTTTCAAATGAAAATTAGCCCGAGCTTTACTTGCCCTCAAGCCATCCTAGATGGATATGACTTGATAAATACAATTGGAGAAATATTAATAAATATCCTGACGCATCCAAGCTTTATAATGGCAGTGAACGAGACCAACGAGTATGAGCTGAAGAAAGTGCCTCCAACCACATTCATCCATCACAATGTGTCTGTAAAGTTGCAGCTCAAAATACCACATAGAGTTTTTTTAATTCATTTTTTTAACTGCCTATTTTGAGGCATAATTTGAAATGCGCAGATTCGGGCTGCGGCCCCTTTAAATCACGCGCTCTCCGTCCCCTCCCGAGCTCTCGATTCTATCACTGCATAAAGTTCACACAGCTAATATAACCAGTGTTCGTCATGCAACATGTCTAATCGCGTAAATATAGTATTTATTTGGATGTTTACATTTGATTCTGAATGAGTTTGAGGCTGTGCTCTGTGGCTAACGGCTAATGCTACACTGTTGGAGAGATTTATAAAGAATGAAGTTGTGTTTATGAATTATACAGACTGCAAGTGTTTAAAAATTAAAACAGTGACGGCTCTTGTCTCCGTGAATACAGTAAGAAACGATGGTAACTTTAGCCACATTTAACAGTACATTAGCAACAGGCTAACGAAACATTTAGAAAGACGATTTACAAATATCACTAAAAATATCATGGATCATGACAGTTATTATCGCTCCATCTGCCATTTTTCGCTGTTGTTCTTGCTTGCTTACCTAGTCTGATGATTCAGCTGTGCACAGATCCAGATGTTAATACTGGCTGCCCTTGTCTAATGCCTAGAACATCGGCTGGCATATGCAAATATTGGGGTCATACATATTAATGATCCCGGGCCCTATAATACACCAGGCGCAATGCGACGCAAGGCGCAGCGCAAGTGTGTTTGCTAGTTTGCGTCCGGCGCCGTTCGCGTTTTCCCGTTTAGCGCCACGTCCTTAAATTAGTAAATGCATTTGTGCCAGTTAGTGTGCCCCTGGGCGTGCTGGTCTAAAAAAGAGGTGTGTTCAGGCGCATTGCCGGCGCATTGCTATTTTAAGGAGCTGAAAATAGACTGCGCCATAGACCAACTCAAACCTGGTCTAAAGTCTAAAGTCAATGGCGCAATATTTTTTGGTTAGAGAGCATTGGTAGAAACTGCGCCTCTGGGCGCGTCGACTTTGCTTATTACATACAGGGATGTGCATCACACAAATATGCCAAATATTAAAAACAAAAGGATTACAGTGTAAAAGAATATTATTGTGTAGGCTACATAAATATAAAAATGTAATGATGAATAGTCATTGCGTGTATTAGAATTCAATTCAGCCTATTACTACTTATAATGATGAACGAAATTGGCTAATTAATTGAACAATCGTGCCAATACACACACATATATATTAACTGACTCATCACGTGTACGCCATGTAAATAGCAATCCGCCATGGCGCGAGCGCATCTCGCTCTTAAAGGGAATGGGAGATGACACTCTGATTGGTTTATTGAACGTTACACCCATTACTCATTAAGAGAATAGGGACAACCCATTTCAAAAATGCGCCCCGGCACACGGACCGTTTTTCTGTCGTTAAAATAGCAAAAGTGGATTTGGACACGCCCTGAGTACACCTGCGCCGTGCGCTTTGCACTTTGCGTTTAGATCGTTAAAATAGCCCCCCCCGACTGTTACGTAACAGTCGGTGTTATGTTGAGATTCGCCTGTTCTTCGGAGGTCTTTTAAATAAATGAGATTTATATAAGAAGGAGGAAACAATGGAGTTTGAGACTCACTGTATGTCATTTCCATGTACTGAACTCTTGTTATTCAACTATGCCGAGGTAAATTCAATTTTCAATTCAATGGCACCTTTAAGAGTGATTTGTAGTTTGTAAACGAGAGGTGTGTGTGTCGAATTGAAACGCTCCTCACTAGATGTCACAATGCTGTTTAATAATGGTGACCGGGACAGGGAATAAACGCGGCTCTTTTAAGCTTTCGTTCTGTTATCCACTGGGCCGTGCTGCATAGCTCAAAGTAAACTAGTGAAACGCCTGTAAACAGTGCTATTTGTTCTGTATTTATTGTTACTGAACGAGGAACAACTACAGATGATTCAGTGACACAGCAGTCCGAAGCGTTTGGCCAGTTCACAGAAAAAAGAAAGAATCGAGACAAAAGAATGATTAATTCACGAATGATAGGTATCGCTGGTTCAGTCGACAGAAATATGGAACACACATAATTATTGCTGAAATATTCACACGTAAACATTTCTCAGGTCAGTCGGAGGAGCGTGCATGGTACGAACAGTGTGTATATAGCTGTACAGCTGCAGGCACCACTGCGGTCTAGTATCTAACCAAATTTAGCCACGCGCCAGGAAAAGAGGAGGAGAGAGACTGGGGTGCCGGATTTGGCCCGTGGGCCACCAGTCGACGAGCCCTGTAGCGTAAGCATTTCGAACTGCGAGAGTGTTACACTTTCTTCGTAAGTTGAATACGGAATGCAGTCCGGATATTTTTCTTAGACAAATGCAATCGCTTCGCTTCAGAAGGCCTTTATTAACCCCCCAGAGCCGTGTGGAGTACGTTTATGATGGATGGATGTGGATGGAGACACTTTCCTCAGCTCATACTCGCTGGTCCCGCTCACTGCCATTATAAAGCTCTGATGTGTCAGGATATTTATTAATATATCTCAGATTGTGTTCATCAAAAAGAAAGTCATATACACCTAGGAAGGCTTGAGGGTGAGTAAAGCTTGGGCTAATTTTCACATTTACATAACAAGGGAGTAATCTGAATGCAAATGCACATACTTATATACTGTGTGTGTGTGTGTGTGTGTGTGTGTGTGTGTGTGTATATATGTACACTACTGTTCAAAAGTTTGGGATCAGTAACATTTTTAATGTTTTATAAAGAAGTTTCATCTGCTCACCAAGGCTACATTTATTTAATTAAAAATACAGTAAAATCAGTAATATTGTGAAATATTATTACAATTTAAAATAACGTTTTTCTATTTGAAAATATTTGAAAATGTAACTTATTCTTGTGTTGGCAAAGCTGAATTTTCAGCATCATTACTCCAGTCTTCAGTGTCACATGATCCTTCAGAAATCATTTTAATATGATGATTTTCTGCTCAAGAAACATTTATTGTGCACAGATATGTTTTTTTCAGGATTCTTTGATGAATAGAAAGTTCAAACAAACAGCGTTTATTTGAAATCTAATCTTTTGTAACATTATAAATGTCTTTACTGCCACTTTTGATTGATTTAATGCATCCTTGCTGAAAAAAAAAGTTAATTTCTTTAAATTCTTCTCAAAAAAATAAAAATAAAAATAAAAATTCTTACTGACCCCAAACTTTTGAACAGTAGCGTATAATGCTACAGAAGCTTTGTATTTCAGATAAATGCTGTTCTTTTGAACTTTCTATTCATCAAGGAATCCTGAAAAAAAAGTACACAACTGTTTCAACATTGATAATAATAACAAATATTTCTTGAGGAACTAATCAGCATATTAAGAATGATTTCTGAAGGATCATGTGACACTGAAGACTGGAGTAATGATGCTGAAAATTCAGCTTTTCCAACACAGAAATAAAATAACATTTTATATTATATTCCAATAGAAAACAGTTATTTTAAATTGTAATAATATTTCACAATATTACTGTTTTTACTGTATTTTTAATTAAATAAATGCAATCTTGGTGAGCAGACAAAACTTCTTTTAAAAATATTAAAAATCTTACCGATCCCAAACTTTTGAACGGTAGTGTGTATATATATAATGTGTGTATGTGTGTACATGTGTGTGTGTTTATAAACAAACATTTATAAAAATCAAAATCAAATTTTCATTTCCTCTTTCATTGACCTTCATCATGAACACATCCATAAAAGACTTTATGAGTGAGTTGTTCTGCGATGATGCTTATGCTCTCTTTGCTAACATGGCTAGACATGCGCAGGAGTTAAAATGCCACAGTGAGATATGTCTTCAAATGTCAGATTTTAACTGCAGAAATAAAATGAATGTCTGGAACCGTCTGACTGACGACTAGAAGAAAGGTCATCACTACAAACACGAACAGAAGGGCAGAGCAGGTGCGTTTTCTCTCCTGACTGACTAAAGTCACTGACTAACATTGGGCTACAAGATGGCAATCTAGGGAAGTAATGACTATAAACGTACTGATAAATAATTCAATAATGAAAACAATCAGTATCAGTGAAAAATCTAATTTAAAACAGAACATTTGACTTAATACAGATCTGCGTAACAATTTTTTGTACTTTTTTTACACGTTTAGCTTAGCAACATGCGCTAACACCAAACTCCATTGGAATCAACTGTGATTGCAATGAAGTTTTTGAGAAAACGTATATGTGTTTTTGTGACACTTACTCCCGCTGACGTTTTCTGAGCGGTTGGTCTTGGTTGAGGGTCTTTCACACTGCGTTCCTGACCAGTTTGCAGAGCACCTGCGAAAAGAGAAACAAAAACAAATCACAACTGGTGAAATTTACAATGCACTGACTTCTCCAAATCATCATATCATTATATTTATACCAAAAAAAAAAAAAGTTTAAATTTAGCACTTTTACCACAGTAAAGAGATGTTTCACTGTGGTATTCCTTTATTATATTATATTCATTATTACGGTATCATTTGTTATATTGATTTTGGTTTTGACAAGCATGACAACAAGTTTTAATAATAAGCGCAGGATAAATCACAGTTGGAGGTATAAATCCAGCTCGAGGGGTTGCTTTATTCTTACTTGAGACACATGCAATGTGTGTGAATGTTTAAATTTGTGTGTGAGAGACTTCCTGGATCTAAACAGCATGCGTCCACAGCAGAAATCTACCGACGTGACAGATTATGCTTATATGAGAGATGGTGGCATGAATGAAACAGTTCGAAAACAATGTTTAATCAAACTTCCTGTGGACAGGGATTGTTTCCTGCAGAAGGGACAGCACATGAATGTACTGCTGTCTGTCGGAGGTGACGGAGAAAAACTACACCGTGGTGGGGACATCCTGCTAGATAAAATTCTGCTAGATAAATCTAAATACTTGGAAAGGTCTGAGGAACATTCCATGGATAGGGTACAAAATGGGATTTTATTTATTTATTTATTAATTTACAAATGCTCACCGAAAGCATCATACCACTCAGAAAATATTATATATGAGCTGTTTTCTATTAAAATATATATATATTTTATTTAACCCTCTGGAGTCTGAGGCTGATTTGGGGCTTGGAGAAGTTTTGACATGCCCTGACATTTGTGCTTTTTTCAGTTGTTCATAAACATATTAATGACAAAAGTGTCATTACACTGTATTCAACACAAACTAGGCTACAATAATATGTGAGGAACATGTACGTACATGTTTGTGTTTTTGAAGGAATAACATTTATGAGTGGTTATTGAAAAAACAAAAAACTTAAGTCACTGAAATAAGGCCAAAAAAAGTATAATAAATCTGTGTTTACAATACTTTAGGGTTACAATACAGTACAATACAGTTTTATGTTATTTGTGGCTTTAAGAATACATTTTAATACCAGTAAATACACAAATTACAGTGATTTTGTAGTGAATAAACAATAATTAAATATTAAAATTAAATAGCCAAAATACTGTCTGTATATACGCTGCTGTTCAAAAGTTTGGGAAAACTTTTTGCAGTTCAAAAGTATGCCGTTCCCAAACTTTTGAATGGCAGTGTATATAGTTAATGAATAGCATTAATATTAAATATACAATATATTAATATAATTAAACATAAAATATATATTAATATTATAATATATACAATATTACTTTAATACCTGACATTTTAAGTAATAAATTATTAAATATGACTAATAATTAACTATTTGTTGTATATTAAATATAATAAATTTCAGTTCAACAGACTGTTTATATATAATATTAAATGAATATGTATTATTATAATTATATGTAAAATGAAATAATATCTGGGACGTAATATAGTAAATGAATAGTATAAAAATAATACAATAAAATAAATATTTAATCTATTAATATAATATACAGTATACAATTGAATATATGACGTATACTTAATTAAATAATTAATTATTAAATATGTCTAATAATTAACAATTTTTAGTACAATAAATTGAATTTCAATACTGCTATTTTGTAATATTTTAATTTTAAGGCACAGTCAAGATGTCAAGACTTCTGACAGGCCACAATTAACCTTTTTTTTTTTTTTTTTTTTTTTTGTACGTTTAAATGTATGTACTTTTCACAAGGTTTAACAACCCAAAAACATTTCAAAAAGTCACAGGACACCAAAGTGTACCATATTCATGAAAAGTGCCCTGTTTAAACATAAACAAAGCTTTAAAAAACAAATTGGCAGAAAAATGAATGTCAAATATGTGAAAACAAAAGCGCATCAAAATGGAAAGAGAACACACAAAGGAATTCATGAAAACTGTAAACAAAAGATGATAAATAATGGATACTAGAAGAACAATCAAAAAGACGTCATCCTCAGGCATATACACAATATAATCACTCCAGTCACGGCAAACATAGAAATGAAACACACTGAGAAACGCACACCTACAGCATGGTGCGGAGAAATGGGTGCGTGTGTCGGGAAAAGCGAGTGCAATGCGTGTGAAACGTGCTCTTGGAAGCTGTGCGAGTCGGTTAGCGATGTCTGTGCGTGTGGCGGCATTCCACGAACAGGCCAGACACATGCTGACCACGGCTGATGGGATTGTGGGAATGTTCTGGAATGTTTTGCAAATTTAATGAACCAGGAACCTACTTGCAGCGAGGTTTGTTATAGGCGGTGAGGGAACAAACACCCTGGTTCTGACAGTAGTGATCGCAAGGGTTAGCTCTCTCATCACACCTCGGGCTTTTAAACTCGGACGGGCAACTGAGGAGAACGCAACGAGATGAAAGGAGACACA
This sequence comes from Chanodichthys erythropterus, assembly GCF_024489055.1. Taxonomy (NCBI): domain Eukaryota; kingdom Metazoa; phylum Chordata; class Actinopteri; order Cypriniformes; family Xenocyprididae; genus Chanodichthys; species Chanodichthys erythropterus. The sequence goes on from NC_090230.1 coordinate 10,984,573, forward strand.
TGAGGACAACAGAACAGAAAGGAAGCCTGAAATACAACCACACTTATACAGTGAAAACAGCTCTGGGCTATTATGTCCTTCTATATAAGACTAGGTGATGTTAACATGACAGTTAATTATCATTATTGTTCAGCCTCTTCATTAACGTTATTTCATGAATATTTCACATATGAAACTTCTGTATAAAGCAGAATGCTTAGGACCTACTTTTAGGACTATTATTGTTATTATTATTATTATTATTATTATTATTATTTTGCTTTGTGACATTATTTTCATGACAATTACAGCAGTGCAAAAACTGTGGGAAAAAATGCAATAAATAATCACATTCTCATTATCGTAAAGCAAAATATAATTAAAATATAGTTAATAAATCTCATTCTCATTAAAATAATGCAAAAAAAAAACAAAAAAAACAACAACAAACAAAATAAACTCATTGCCATAATGTAAAATATAATGAATAAATATTTTCATTACAATAGTGCAACAAATAAAATTAATTAAAAAATAAATAAATCTAATTCTCATTACAATAATGGAATAAACAACAAAGTAATCTCATTCTCATTACCGTAATGTAAAATATAAATAATAAATAACATTTTCATTACAATAAAGCAACAAACAAACAAATAAATCTCATTCTCATCACCATAATGTAAAAAGAAAAATAATTTCATTCTCATGTCCGTCATACAAAATAAATAAAATTATAATTCTCATTATTAATGCAAACATATAGAATAAATAATCTCATATCATTGTGATGCAAAATAATAAATCTCATTATCACAATGCAAAAACAATTTGTAATGTAAAGTAAAGCAAAAAACATCAAACAAATAATAAAATAAATTAATAATTCTCATACTGCAAAATAAATAACTAAACAAATAAAGGTAAATGGCATAAAATAAATACATTCTCTTTATATTAATGCAATAAATAAATACAAAAACAAATTAATTAAATAAATCTCATTCTCATGAGGGTAATGGAAAATAAATAAATAATAAAAATCCTCACTCATTAAATTAATGCAAAAAAATATTTTACATGATCTCATTGTCATTATCTTAATGCAAAATAAATTAATAAATAAATCATAAAAATAAAATAACTTCAGTAAATAACAAAATAAATATTCTCATTCTCATCACTATAATGCATTTTTAGGACAATTATTTGCATTTATGACAGTTGTTGTTTTACAGTGATGATAATGACCATTAACAATAATGGGAGTTACAAACACACACACACGCATACACACAGACACACACAAAGGTTAAATGCTCTGATGCATTGCGGTGATGAGAATTTGGGGGAAAGTCACACTGCAAAAATTGTCAAAAATTGCGGATCGCCAGAATTTCAATTACATTTGTATTGCTAACAAATTAATTGTGAGAATATCACAATATTCAAACAATCGTTATACCCTGATGCTATGTAAAACAAACCAGCAGTGGCCATCTGCATGCCACACAAAGGCAGAACTGCAGATTTTAACTCCGTTTGAAGAACGTCTACCAGAAATGATCAAAATGAAAGACAAGTCTTTTTGTCTACTTTAATACAAAACACGGTGTCTGCAGGGACTTTAAGCCAACTTCATCCATTGAAACCCACTAAAACAAGCTCTAAAGAAACACTGCTGGAGAAAGATAACAAAACAGAGGAAGGACAAACAAAAGACAAAAAAAAAAAAAAAAGTCTCTGATGGGGTGATGTGAAATCAAGCAGGTCTATATTAGCAGGATGCACTACATCTTCACATTAATACACTCTGTCTGGCCACCATCATTACCAACCCTTCACCTTCAAGGACCAAAGAAAAACACGAGATTGAATCATCTACATGTAAATTGATTCATTCCCGAAGGGCACAATGGCGTTATCAGACCATCAGTGGCGACGAGAGATGGAAAAAAGAAGTGGAAACGAAGACCAGGTGTCACGTTAAAGGATTTGTGTCCATTTTCAATGAGATTTCCTTTGATAACACAGACAGGAAGGAAACCAAAAAGCCTGACTTTAAGAGTGTGATGCATACTTCAAGGTGTGATCTTTACCATACCTTTAATTTCTAGTGGTTTTATCCATTCAGGTTCATTAACTATAGAAAATATAGACATGTTTTCTCATCCACGTTTTTGAGGGTGCTTCCTTTTCACTGCAGATAAAAAGCCTTTGGCAAGCAAGAAAAGTGGAGGCAGGTAAAAAAATATAGTCTGGAAGGGTTTATTGTGTGTGGAAGAGAAAAGTAAAAGCTCCATCACTGAGGGATTCACGACGGCCAGACAAAACTGATCGTTTCAGCTGTGAGATAGAGCACTTCCACTGCCGCATTCAGCGTTTGTACAATGGCTCAATCACTTTGTTGCGCTCTTATGCCGTCCATCTATCAATTTCTTCCCTCACATACATTTTTTTTTAACTTTAACTTTCAAAGGACAACAAATTTTGGCTATTTTATGCAAAAAGGATTCAAATGAGTGTGCCGCTATTAGCAGAAAAATGGTTTTGGCTAACCGTTTATGAACTCGCCTTGGTGTGTTTGTGAGAACTGTATCAAAGTCTTTGAATTCATGAATAAATCATACTTTTAGACCTGGGCTGTGTCTGAAATCACTACTCTCTGAGCTGGTACTTATTTGAATAAGTAATTACTTTGGGAGTGCTAAAAGGTATGTTTTAAGTATGAATGTAATTCGGACGTACTACATGCACCATGTTGTCACTGTCATGTGACCTACCAGCATCAGTTACTTTGCTTGGGATATTAAAGTGTCCATCATATCACATCACATCATCATATCTTGCTGGAAATAGTAGGTCATCTGGGTACTTTTTGCCTACTGTTTTATGAATATTAATTCGGACATACTACTCGGCTCACATACATATATTTTTGGGAAGCCCTTGTCAATCAGAGAGTCAGAGCCAGAACTTTTCAATGAATCAGTTCACCAAACCATCTAAATGATTCATTCACAAATCTGAGTGACTTACTGAATCTGGAGAAAACGGTTAATGACTTAAATTTCTAACACAAAACTATCGTATGGCTTTAGAATGTAGCAAATAAGTCATCACAATTCTTTTATGGCAAGTCTGCAACCTTAATTGAAGCTTCACTTCCTGTTCATTGTAAAAAGAGAGACTGAATTTGTTCTACAGAATTTATTTTTTTCATGTGTTCTGCAGCAGAAATAAAGCTAGACACATTTTAAAATGTCTTTTGAATGAAATGAGGTTTTAATTTTTGGGTGAGAACTGTCCCTAAGGGATTTTTATGGTATGAATGAACAGAAAACGAGAACTGCTTTTTTCATTCAGTTTTACAGTTGTCTTCTCTGTCTTTTTGTATTTGTATACTGTGCTCTTTTCCATTCAAATATCTCATTGGTTTCTCTGCCTCTCTTTCTAATATACAAATATAGAGGTTGATATAAGTGGGTGATTATGGACCCCTGCTGTGGTAATTCACTCTTTTGCTATAATACTCCCTCTCTCCTGTTCACCTTTACAAAGCATTCATCCTCCTAAGTCAGACGAGCAGAAAAAAATCCTATTAAAGTGGTTGCCGGAGGGAGTAATTTAAAATGAATGAATCTAAATAACGACAGGCAATTTGTTGCCATAGAAAGCTATTAAGAAATTACTCACTGACAGAACGGCAGGCCCGTCTCTGAGTCGAGGTGGCAGGTTCCGCCGTTATAACAGTATCCGTCACACAACTGACAGCTGGCTGCGATTCTGCCGTTTGTACAGCTGCGAACACACGTGAACAACATGGATGAAATTCCATCTGATTTTTGATGGTTTTTCTTGATACTTAGACATGTATTCATAAGAACTGTTATTTTATTTTTTTAAAGAAAAGAAATTAAGCAGACATGCAGATAAAAATATACTGTTATACTTGAGCCCAAAACACACACACACACACACACACACACACACACACACACACACACACACACACACACACACACACACACACACACACGTTTGTTTTTGTAAATTGTGGGGACTTTCCATAGGCCGCATTTTATACTGTACAAACCGTACTTTCTATCCCCCTACCCTAACCCTAACCCTAACCCTAAACCTAACCATCACAGGAAACTGTGCACACCTTTATTTTCTCACAAAAACATCATTTAGGACTTTTATTAATTAATTTACATTGTGGGGACCGGTGGCACAATGTATATATATATATATATATATATATATATATATATATATATATATATATAAAATAACTGTGTGCGTGTGTGTGTGTGTGCTTTTGTTTATATTACATGTAATATAAACAAAAGCACACACACACACACACACGCACACAGTTATTTTATATATATATATATATATATATATATATATATATACACACACACACACACACACAATATATAATATACATGTATAGGATCATTAGTACACTCAATTATTTTGTATATATGAATATTATATAATATATGCATAGGATAATTTGTACACTCAAATGTTCTCTCTCTCTCTCTATGTATATATATATATATATATATATATATATATATATATATATATATATATATATCTATATCTATATATCTATCTATATATATATATATATAATTTATTAAATACACACTTGCAGGCGACGTCTCCAGTCTCTTCGTCTACGATACACGGGGCCCCTCGGCAGCGAAGACATCGGTCCATCTCACATTTTGGCCCCTCGTAGCGGGTGGGACACACACACTCCACATTTCCCGAGCCGGACAGCGTGCAGCCTTTGGAGTTCACGCAATAATGGTGACAAATATCTGTGATCAGACAGAAAAAAAGCCCATAATTATGACTAATCTGAATGTATGCTAACTTCCTGTCACATCTTAACTCTACAGGAAGTCGTCATAACAAATACACTGCTCTGTAAACGAGTTTTAAGTGCTCTACATAGGCAGTAGCTCTAAGTGTGTAAATAGTGATACTCGCAATTGATTCCAGCAGAGTTTGATGTTAGCACGTTGCTAAGCTAACCGTGTGATTCTTTATTAAAGGGGTTTTTAAAGTTTTTGATGCCTAAGACCCCAAAATAAAACAATTCCCTTGTAAATGTTGAATTAGGTTGAAGCATTTGTATTATTTTTTGTACTGAATGAAATATTTATAATTAACATCACAAATATTTTTTTTACTGAGCTTGTTGCAATGCATTCTGGGATTGTGTTAGCTGAGAAGGACAATTGTGATGCTAAAGACAAAATTAGATCTTATAAGCAGCCTGAACAGGCCTATGATGTCTGCAATGTTGCCCAGGTAGTGCACTAGGTTTGAACTCTGCTGCTGCGAGCTATAGTGAACGCAAAAAAAAATTAATTCATGGTAAACAGATTCTCACGGTGTAGGCAGCGTTCCCCAGTGTAATCCGCCAGACAGTGGCACACGGGTTGGTTACCCAGGGTCAGGTCGCACATTCCTCCGTTCAGGCAGTAACCGTCACACACACGTTTCTCACACAGAGGGCCGGTGAAACCCAGAGCGCAGTGACACGTGGGCTTTCCTTCAGTAAAAACACATTATTTTAGTGACTTTAAATCTGGACTAGATCATGTTTATGCAATTACCTGATTTGAATGATTTGCTTAACTCCATAAACAACTCTGATTTGACCTGAACATATTTGACTCAGAGTATGTTTTTAACTGAGCAGGTCATAACTGATGTAAAAAAAAAAAAAAAAAAAAAAAAAAAAAAAAAGGGAAAAAGATAACAAGAGTACTTCATTTGTAGGCTAATCATGTAAATCACAGCGTGATATACTAGTCTTTGCTTTCTTAGCCAACAGAATTTGATTATTTGAGTTACTGTGACATAGAAAAGGCATTCTAGAGGGGGTTTGCTAGATGGTACATCTGTTGGGCATTGATTTTGTACGTGCGCACGTTCAGCACACACTCAAAGCCAAAGGATATTCAGTCCTACTGTTGGTGGTCCATCTGCCAGCTGGTGCAAATGACAGTTTTTAACACAAAGACGCCAACAGAAACAATTCCTGACTGTTTCTCAGACGTTAACAGGCTCCAAGTGATTTTCATCCAGCTTTTGGTCCCTGCCAAAATATTCTTTCAGAATAAGAAGGCAAAACAGGGAGCAGTGATTTACGCAATGCTTTTTCAGTGATATATTTTTCATAGAGGTTACGATAACAAATAGGCAGAGGAGCGTCTGGTGGCTTCTCATGTGACTGAACAGCCAATAACAAACAGATATTGAGTGAACATGACGTTGCACTTTGGGGAAACAGGCTGTCGGGAGCTGGCGTGCAAGAATGTGAGTAAATGCATCAGGGGAATTACAATAACGTTCGGTTGCTGGAACAGTTACTGACTATCTAATTACCTGTCTAAAATCCTGATGTCCATGTGTACCCAGTCTTTCATCCCGGTAAATTAAGGAATAGAAATCCTGTCATCATGTACTCACCCTCATGACCTTCCAAATCAATTTTTTTTTTTCTTTTATTACATGGAACACAAAAGATGATTAGCTAGATGTTCATGCTGCTCTTTTCCATATGAAAAAAAAAAAAAGTATAAAAAAAAAGTAAAGTACACCACTTGGTCACCATTTACTTTAATTATAGGGAAAAGAGTAGTATAAACATTCTACTAAACTTCTCCTCTTGTGTTCCACAGAGTCATTTAGGTTTGGAATATTATGAGGGTGAATAAATTATGATAAAATTTAGATTTTTTTGGTTCCTTTCTTAAGAAAAGGCTATTATTCTTTCTAAAGTTTATAAGAAAAATCCTCGCCTTCAGGAGACACTGGTAAATTTGTATTTGTAATATTAAACGTAACAATATCCTTGCTTGTTTTTCATTTCACACTACTCAGAGAACTTAGGATGACCTGAAACAACCTTAAGGCAACACAGGTGCTGTATATTTTTGTTGCATTTCTTTAATAAACAGACAGAAACTAAAAAGAATGAGAAATCCCTCCTGTATCAGAGGTTTGCCTGTGGCCTACTTTGAATTCTGAGAAGCAACACGGAAACCCTGTTTGTACAACCTGATCGTTTCTTTAGAAATGCAAGACAAAACTTCAATGATAAAATATGAATTATTACATTTTAAAAACAAAATGAAGAGTAAAATAAACCCAAATCTATTCGATATTTATATGTAGAATAATTTATGATTTTTTACACCAACAATTTTGCCACTGATACAGTTTTTCTAAAAAGTTAGTGTGCTTGTTTACCAAGCAAACCATCAATGAATAACATGCTTGAGACCAAATATGAGTAGAAATAAGGCAGAAAAATGTTCAGTAAAGCAATTTACAAATATTGCACAGGAAAAAGTGTCTACCTAGTGGCGATCCCATGCAAGTCCCTCCGTTGAGGCAGTAGTCCTTACAGTGGCTGATCTCACAGCGTTCCCCAGAGTAGTTCGGCCAACAAAAGCAGCGCGACTCCCCTCGTTCGTTGGTGATACACCGACCTCCATTCTCACAGGCTGGACGACAAAGATCTCCTAAAATGCACACGCAAATTATCCTTAGTTAAGCTAATTTTAATTACCAAGGACATTTTACATGTATTTAGTTGTCGGTCCTCAGAAGGACAGTGTTCTGTCATTGTTCCATTTGTGGTCTTGCAGTTAAATAATATTAAAATGAAAAATCTGTTTCGAAAAACCGTGAATCTTTAACATACAGTAGCAAAATATTTAAATAGTTTTACATTTACAATATAAAACCAACAATGCTAACAGGCTTTAGTTAGAAAAGACAGCATATGTGACCTGATCCAGCAAAATGAGTCACAGTGACCCAAATTTCAAAACTGAAAATTGAAAAAGATGAGACAATAAGCTTTAAAATGATATCCTAGTCAAAGTCATACCTTGAATGGTTTTAAAGATATACCCATTTGAATTATGGTCGTCTGCCCTCTTTTTCCAATTGAAAACCTGAGAAAATCGCTTTTAAAGTTTTTTGCCCATTTTTTGTTGATATCTTTCAAAATCCATTGCATTTAAACTATTTATTATACAGCTTAATTTGAACAAATACATATATATATATATATATATATATATATATATATATATATACATATATATATATATATATATATATATATATATATATATATATATATATATATATATATATATATATATATATATATATATATATATATATATATATATATATATATATATATATATATATATATATATATATATATATATATATATACATATATATATATATATATAAATGCTATTAAACCAGGCTGAAGCTCAAATTATTTTAAAGTATTTATTTGAATTAATATTTTTTAAGGCACTTTGACAAAGATTTACTAAAATCAGAAAGATTGAACAGAGGTGCTACATTTTTGCTTGAGAAGAGAGGGCGTGTGTGTGTGTTTGTGTGTGTGTGTCTGTGTGCGAGAGAGAGAGAGCGAGAGAGAGAGAGAAAGAGAAAGTGAGAGAGGCCATAGACAGACTTATCTCATAAACGGAATCTTCATCAAATGACAGAAAACATGGCTCTCCATCATTGAGTTTACACCCTTTACAGCAAAAGGCACGTATTTTGGCTAACTCGACATCTCGATCACCGCTAACTGATTCACAACTAGACATTGAGGAGATCTGCTAGTTTGTTTACACAGAGCGCGCGCTAGTCTAACAGGAGGATGGCTGGACCGATCGCGTGCCAGTCAGTCGAAACGGGGATTCCCATTGATAAAAATCAGCATTTATGTCAGTGTGTTTACATTTCTAAGCTGTTTGATTGGTTCTATACAACGTGTAACACCATATTTGGAGAGCAGAGACATTTCAGGGGATACCGGGAAATGCTCATAAGTGACGAGAGGAGTTGAGAAGTTCATTTCCAGCTAATTTAGTAAAATCATGTCAAATTTAATAGCCATTTAAATACCTTTACTCAATTATCTGGACTACGCAACTTTGGGAGATTACTTTTGAAAGTCTGAAATTAGCTTAAAAAAAAAAAAAAAAAAATTGATTTTTTTTCATTGTTTTTCCACATTATCGGCCCATATCTTAAAATAGAATGTTGTGACTTCCAACTCATTTCGCCAGAGCGGGTCACATACATATATATATATATATATATATATATATATATATATATATATATATATATATATATATACATATACATACATACATTATTTGGAAGTATTTTGGAGAATACAAATAGTGATTATATTGCAAATTATTATATAAATTATACACTCATTCTTGCAAAATTCTTTGTACATAAAGGTAAATTTATAAGTGAACTGGAGTTAAGATTAATGAAAAATAAGAATGCTTATTTATGTTTAATATAACATTTATTTTTTATTATTTGTATTTATTTTAATATTTCAATTATTTGATCCATGGAATCATGCAAATTGTCTTTTAAAGTACAGTTCATTAATAATTGTATGGTTCTAGGCTACTTCTAATTTTTGTTGCTAGGGTGCTCAGGGTGGTTGCTAAGGTGGTTCTACTCTCAGCCTCAGACGTCACGCCCACAGATCACTGGCTGAGCGTCTGATGCATATGGCACACTTAATTGGAAAAGCTTCAGGATTTTTGATGTCATCATCTGGTTGGTTGAATTCTACAGGATTTCAATGAGACGTGTGTTGCGTTCTTTAATGGTCCGCCTAGAAACAAATGCCATGACGCAAAACCCCCCTCATGGGAGAAGAAAGCCATCATGTTTACAACTGTGACGACGAGCGTTTTCCAGGATCAACTAAACGCTGGATTTTCGAAAGTATGTAAAGTTCGCGGCTCCATTGTTGCAGTAAACATGCACAACGTTCTTGAATGAATAATTTATTAGAGACACGCCGGTCTGTTATTATAGGGACATCACTTTACATTTTCAAGATCCTAAACATGATGCGGAACAAAACAAGCTGTGATTGGTTGCGTTACATGTCAGTCAAATTCCCCTTCGGCGGTCAAACATCCCCATGGCTAATGAAAGCTGCGATAGAGTCCAGATCTTCTGCCGTCAGTCTGAAGGTCTGGCTACGTGAGACTAGGGTGGTTCTAAAGGCGTGTTCACACCAAGAACGATAACTATAAAGATAACTATATTAGCATCCACACCAATGCAGACTGCCGCTTTAAATGCTCAAGCTTGTTAAAGCAGGATGGATTCTGATTGACTATCATTGTTTTTATCGCTAATCATCTGGTGGAAAACCATTCTGAAAGTGATCCCAACTATACTCACATTTTACATTTAGAATGATTTATAAAACTATATTTTTATTGTTATTGTTATAGTTATTGTCCTTGGTGTGAACGGACCTTAGGAAACAAAGTTCCTAGCCGTTAACATGAGCAATCGCAACACTGTTTCTCACTACTAATCAAACAAGCCGTCTACTCTGACTGAATAAATGCTAGCAACATGATCCCTGTCTTTTCTAGCATCTGGGCTTCAGGTGTATTGCGTGTGTGGGCAAAGGGCTCAGAATAGTAAACACTTCAGTCAAAATCACTCAAGTGAAACATCTGAGTTTGACATGCTGAGCACTCGGGGCCTGTCAGGGTCATGCTAGCACTCTGTTAGTGATGTAAGAGCATCCTGCCGTATGCGTTTTGACAGATGTACCTGAGATGTTGGTGTCCGTGCAGGTCCTGTTCACCAGAATTTTCCCCTCAGGGCACACACATCTGGCCCCACTGGGGTTCAGCAGGCAAAGGAAAGCACAATTCATCTTTGCACATGGGTTGGACACTGAGGGACAAATGAAGAGAAGAGAAAACTGAAATAAAATGGGAAATATAATATTTTTTTCCCCGTTTTAAAATGTTTTTATTACAGGGGTGTCAAGTCCGGTTCCTGGAGCCACTGTCCAACTCCAACCCCAAATAAACACTACTGAACCAGCTAACCATGCACTGCATGCAACTTCTATTATGACTACATTTGAAATAGCAAACACGACATGTGAACGGCCCCTAAAAGAGTCATCTGATAATCATAAAAGAGGTGATTTGCATATTGTCTCAAAGGTACAATAGCAAAACAGGCTGTGTAATTCTAAGATTCAGAGAGGGTGGAAAATTGTCATTAAACTAAATTAGACGGAAAGAATGTTATGTGGAGAATCACATTATATGGGGAGTTCAGAGAAACAACAATTGCTACAAAAGAGCAGAATATTGCATGTTTCATAGCGCCAGCACTATATATGTTCGCCTGAAAGATGAAATTCTCTGAGCATATAACAAACTATCTATCTAAAACCTTTTAGTCTGTGGTGTAATGTGTGTGGGACATTATTTGTTTGTCTTTTTTATGTTAGCTTTTGCAGGTTGTATTGAAGACCATCTTTAATAAAGCTTTCCAGCGTAAAAGCACATCAGGGAGCGATGACACTTCCCATTATACCAGCAAAAAGACAAACAACAGAGGCAAAGATCCCTACATTCCTTCTTCTTTATAACAGAGAGGGAGAGATCGGCCAAGGATAAGAGACAGAGAGTACAGTGAAAAAACATAATGGAAAGAAGAGGAATGAAAATATATGTAAGAAGACTAAAGGGTAAATGGAATCAGGGTCACACGGGTTGTAAAAGAGGAAAATAAACTAAAAAGACTCTAGAATATAAATCCACAGCTGTTGTCAAAACGGATAAAACTGATAAAAAAGAAGAAACATTTATAACAAATTTAACTGGTAATATATGAATGGATTGTGAAAAGTAAGACTATTATTGCTGTATTTCATTTCACAACAAAAGGTGTTTTTTTATTGAACTATGGTGTGCGTTCATTATAATTTGTAAAAATGTTCTTTGGTATACGACAGCAGATTCTTGTTTATTATTAATTTAAAATTAAATTTGTGTGTGTGTGTGATTTGAATAATATATATATATATATATATATATATATATATATATATATATATATATATATATATATATATATATATATATATATATATATATATATATATATATATACATAAATTTAAACATTTTATATTTTTAACATTTATTAATATACACTATATTGCCAAAACTTTTGGGACGCCTGCCTTTATGTGCACATGAACTTTTATGACATCTCATTCCTAATCTTTAGGGTTTAATATGGAGATTGCAGCTATAACATCCTCAACTCTTCTGGAAAGGCTTTCCAGAAGGTTTAGGAGTGTGTTTATGGGAATTTTTGACCATTCTTCTAGAAGTGTATTTGTGAAATCAGGCAGTGATATTGACGAGAAAGTCTTGCCTCGCAGTCTTCGCTCTAATTCATCCCAAAGGTGTTCTATCGGGTTGAGGTCAGGACTCTTTGCAGGCCAGTCCAGTTGCTCCACATCAAACTCACTCATCCATGTCTTTATGGACCTTGCTTTGTGCATTTTGGAACAGGAAAGGGCCATCCAAAAACTGTTCCCACAAAGTTGGGAGCATGAAATTGTCCAAAATGTCTTGGCATGCTCTAGCATTAAGAGTTCTTTTCACTGGAACTAAGGGGCCAAGCCCAACCCCTGAAAAACAACCCAATAATCCCCCCTCCACCAAATGTTACGCTTGGCACAATACAGTACTGTCAAACCCAGACTCATCCATCGGAGTGCCAGACAGAGAAGCGTGATTCGTCACTTCAGAGAACATGTCTCCACTGCTCTAGAGTCCAGTGACGGCGTGCTTTACACCACTGCATCCGATGCTTTGCATTGCACTTGGTGATGTAAGGCTTGGATGCAGCTGCTCGGTCTTGGAAACACATTCCATGAAGCTCTGTTCACACTGTTCTTGAGCTAAACTGAAGGCCACATGAAGTTTGGAGGTCTGTAGCTACCGACTCTGCAGAAAGTAGAGACTTCTGCGTACTGTGCGCCTCAGCATGCGTTGACCCCGCTCTGTGATTTTACTTGGCCTACCACTTCGTGGCTGTGTTGCTGTTGTTCCTAATTGCTTCCACTTTCTTATGATACCACTAACAGTTGACTGTGGAATATTTAGTAGTGAGGAAATTTCACGAATGGACTTATTGCACAGGTGGCAACCTATCATGGTACAACACTTGAATTCACTGAGCTCCTGAGAGCGACCCATTCTTTCACAAATGTTTGTAGAAGCAATATGCATGCCTAGGTGCTTGATTTTATATACCTGCGGCCATGGAAGTGATTGGAACACCTGAATTCAATGATTTGGAGGGGTGTCCCAATACTTTTGGCAATATAGTGTATCTGTATATTTCTACATTCTGTAATGCTTGTTTTATTTTATATTTAAATATTTTATAAAAAAAATAAACAATTATATATTTCTTTTTTTTTTACTTATATACTTTTATACTTATATTAGCAGAGGAAATTAAAGATTGCATTGATTTTCTTAATGTGTACCAATAAATGGTGCAAAATAAGACTAGAAATATTTATTCAGAACATAAGTAGTAACGATTTTTGATTTTATGACTTCAAAACTTTTGTTGTTTCTCTGCAAATCTAACAAAATAAAACATTTCATTCATCTGATTAGAGCCAGTGATTGCATAATAAAAACATTTGACAGTAGTATTTGATTGTAATAAGTTCTAGCTGACTGCAGACAAGAAGTCCAATCAGATTTCAACAAACTAAACATGAAATTAAATTCTGACAACTGCCAAGAAAACTTGCGCTGGAACGGTCCTCTGGAAGATGCTCATCCACAGATTTGACAAGGAGTACTTGACAAAAAAATTAACCTTATGTCATGATTGAATCATTTCCATGATTTTATCATGTATTTCTATATTTTTGTTTTTATACACTTATGGAAAACAGAACCCTAGCTTGTGTTTCTCAAGGAAAACAGTCATTAAAGGGAATGACATGAGGGTGAGTAAATATCAACTCTTCTTGTCGGTTGAATCAGAGACACGTTTTGAGACTCACCCTCCTGTTGTTTGTACCGATGGAAAACCAAGATGCTGGCCGCTCTTTCCACACCCAGATTGAGCTTCTCGGCGGGCAGCTTGCCGTATTTGTGAACTCTAAAGACGTTGTGCTTCATGCCAACTCCGTAGATGTAGTCCTCAAACAGGTCAATTCGAAAGGGTTGAGAAATACCTAGAATGAATCCAAATACGACACAAACTAAAAAATCTTTTATTTGCAATGAATGTTTCATGCACAAGGGATTCAGATTCAATAATGCAAAACAAACTAAGAAATTCTATTTAAAATTGTCACAAAAGTGAAAAACACAATCCCTGTCCAACAAAAAGAATATTCAAGTATTCAAGGTTCAGAACTGAAGTGAAAACCAAAAAAACTCTGTGCCCAAACCATAGAAATGCTCCCAACATTCCAAAAATTGTCCTCTAAGATACTTAGTTTTGTCAGTTTTTTTTCAGAGCACTGCATGTATACTTAGCAAAGAAAGCAATTCCAGAATGCCTTGCAATAAGCCTTGTGAAAAAATTTCATCCAAAATAGCAAATGAGTATGCATGTTTTTTTAATCTTATTAGAGTATCACTTTATTAGCTTAGCAACCCACTAATATCATACTCGGAATTAATTAGTCTATCAAAGTATATAATTCATTTAATAAAAATAGACAATTGTCTCTAACATATGTAGATATTTTAGCTTAGCAATATGCTAACATCAAACTCAGTCTAAACTCAGTCTAACAGAAAAAGTACTATTTTCCAAAACATTTATATACTTATATATAAAAATAACAAAATGAAAACAAAATATCAAACCAAGTCAAACCCAAACAATTAATCAAATGACAAAAAAGCTATTTGTGTTGATGGCTTTTGTTAGTTTTGAATTAAGGCAACTAAAATCAGCTTAAACTGTTTATTTATATTAAAAAACGTAATGCTTGTGATGTCTATTTTTTCTACCCTTCAATCTCCATTTTTTTTTTTTTTTTTTTTTTAGCTTAACAACATGCTAACATCAAACTATACTTCAATCTAATAAAAATTGCCAAAAATGTGCACTTATACCCTATGTACTCATCCATGTAGTGTATCAATGTTGTAAGGTTATTTTGTCATTCAACATCGAAGTCTAATAGACCCTCCGCTTAAAGCTGCGACAGTTGAGTGCATAAAGTGTCCAACATTCCACACTTTGTTGTGTTCCGTTAATTTAGTGCATCATCCAGGTATTTAAACTGTATTTTTTTTTCTTTTTTAAACTGTATTTTCTGTGTGAACACTTTTTTTACAGTCTATGGTGAACACACTACTCATACTTAATGTCATAGAATAGTGCATAAGTATGGGAATTGGGACATACCTATTAATGTTCCAAAACATTTATAAATTTATGTTTAAGAGTGTCACACCAATATATTCCCTTACAAAAAAAAAAATAAATAAAATAAAATAATAATAATATACTTCAAGTTCATTTTAAGTATACTTGAGTAAAGATCAAATATATTTTAAGTATAATTTATGTAAATATACTAATATTAATGTACCAGTAGTAAACTATTTAGTATACATAGTATACTAAATGTACTATTTCAAAACTACTTAGGACTAAACTGGCCCAGCTTAGTGTATAAATACACTTTTAAATATACTTTAAGTGTAACAATAGTAAACTTTTTGTACACAACTAGTTTAGTTAGTTTGTGCTTTTTTTTAATCAACACTTGAATGTGGGCAAGTTTCATAAAAAAGCAACATTTTGAAAATCAAATTTTTGTCAAAGACTATGTCCACATCATATTTAGAATGATTATCAAAACATAGATGGAGCCGATTGAGTCAATCAACACCCTCAAAGCTTCACAGTCTTATATCTTGTCCTGGGTCGACATTTCATTTGGTAACGTTAGGCAGTTTTGATTTATATGCTGTTAAATGTTTGATCATCACATTATTTTACATGTTCTTAAAGGATTAGTTGACTTTCCAATTAAAATTTCATGATAATTTACTCACCCCCATGTCATCCAAGATGTTAATGTCTTTCTTTCTTCAGTCAAAAAGAAATTAAGGTTTTTGATGAAAACATTCCAGGATTATTCTCCTTATAGTGGACTTCAATGGTCTCCAAACGGTTGAAGGACAAAATTAGAGTTTCAGTGCAGCTTCAAAGGGCTTTAAACGATACCAGACGAGGAATACGGGTCTTATCTAGTGAAACGATCTGTCATTTTCAAAACATTTTTTTAAATGTATATGCTTTATATAAACAACTGGCACCACGTTCGTTCCGTAAGTAGAATAGGAAAGGCGCAGGACATACAGCGTAAGCTTTTTGAAGAATATGAAAGTGCAGTTTTGGCAGAACCACTTGGAAGGTGATGATCATTTGTTTATATAGAGCATATACATTTACATTTTTTTTCAGAGAATGATCATTTCACTAGATAAGACCCTCATTCCTCGTCTGGTATTGTTTGAAGCCCTTTAAAGCAGCACTGAAACTCTAATCTAACTTTTACCTTCAACCGTTTGGAGACCATTGAAGTCCACTATATGGAGAATAATCCTGGAATGTTTTTAACAAAAACCTTAATTCCTTTTTGACTGAAGAAAGAAGGACATGGACATTTTAGATGACATAGGGTTGAGTAAATGATCAGGAAATTTTAATTTAAAAGTGGGCTAATCCTTAAGCTATGCTTCTACCGCTTGTTTCTGCTTTTTCTTCGACTTCAGAAGATGCATAATAGCGCCCCCCCTACCATATAACAGTGAAAACATGGATTGCCGGAAATTAACATCAATGGAGGGGAAAGAGTTAAGTAGATTTGAAGTAAATTTCAACAATATACACTACCAGTGGACTACACAAAAATTCACATACTCAGAATTAGGAACATCTGTTTTCTTTATAAATCGATATTTTAAAACAAATCTACTGTATTAGATGTCAAAAAATCAAGTTTTTAAGACAAATATAGGCTGAATATACTTAGACTTTTCTGTCAGTAAAAGTCAAGTATACTTAAGTGCAATTTTAAGTATATTTCTGAGAAGTACATAAAATGAGACTGACAGCATACTTTCTTATTTTTTAGTTTAAAAGAAGTACACTAATACCAGCCATATCAACCTGTAAGCCATATCAACCCAAGACTGGTTGCTCACTGAAGCTAAGCAGGGCTGAGTCTGGTTAGTACCTGGATGGGAGACCTCCTGGGAAAAGTAGGTTGCTGCTGGAAGGGGTGTTAGTGATGCCAGCAGGGGGTGCTCACCCTGTGGTCTGTGTGGGTCCCAACGCTCCAGTATAGTGATGGGGACACTATACTGTCAAAAAGCACCGTCTTTAAAATGAGAAGTTAAACCTAGGTCCTGACTCTCTGTGGTCGTTAAAAATCCCAGGATGTCCTTCGAAAAGAGTAGGGGTGTTACCCCCGACATCCTGGCCAAATTTGCCCATTGGCCTCTGTCAATCATTGCCTCCTAATCATCCCCATATACTGATTGGCTTCATCACTCTGTCTCCTCTGCACCAATAAGCTGGTGTGTGGTGAGTGTTCTGGTGCAATATGGCTGCCGTCGCATCATCCAGGTGGATGCTGCACATTGGTGGTGGTTGAGGAGATTTCCCCTTCCATGTGTAAAGCACTTTGGGTACCCAGAAAAGCGCTATATAAATGTACCGAATTATTATTAATATTATAATAGCACAACATTATTTTTGTAATGTTTAGCAACATGCTAACATAAAACTTCAATCTAATAAAAATGGATAATTTTCCAAAACATTTATAAATTTCTTATATGTAGGAGTATCACACCATTAGATTAGCAACATGCTAACATCATGCTCTATGAAATTGTGCATTGATTGTCTGCTGCCTAATCAGACACAATCTTCAAAGTTTGCTTAGAAACTGTCTATGTAGGCAGCAGACAGTTCACTAGGTTTTGCAAAAGATTTAGATTCAATTCTGATTCGATTCGATTCTGATGCTTTCTCCAAAATAGCATTTTTCCAATCACAGTCTGAAAGGGAACCAAAATGGAAATGTGGTGAAGTGAGATTATATAAACTACAGTGATATTCAGCTTTACTTTTGCAGCTCTTCAAATGCTGGGACAGAGCATTGCCCTGAGCTGAAGACGTTCATCTGGAACCAGATTCTGAACATTGTACAATTTCCTACACGTGCAAACCCACCATCTCGACTGCTAGCGGCCACCAGAGAATCAGAGCCATCGAAACGCACACTCCCAATCTGAGACAGCTCAGAGTCCGCCCAGTACAGCCGCTGGTTGTAATAATCAATTGCAAGTCCTGAAAAGACAGACAATTTTGAATCATATTATAATTTATGATATTATATTTTTTTATTTATTATTATACAGTATATTATAAACAATCAATATCAATAAAATTATACATCATATGTGTAAACAAATTAATAAAATATTATCATATACATAAATATATAGTGAAACTTTTGGCTTTCATTTATTCAGAAAAAAAAAAAAAAATCCTTTTTCTATTACCAGAAAACTAAAAAATGTTAGCCCTTTCCATTATGAGAAACAATTTCACCCTGAATATTGTAGATATTAAATAGTTTTACTCAAAGCTTATGATGGATTTCACAACTGAAATGACCTTCTCACTGAGACATTTTTTGGTGCTTTGCATTTTAAGCAGAGTGGCAGAATGACACATGTTAAAATGACCCCTTTTAGCATAATTTTTGCACATGCTTTTTGTGAGTCATGTTTTTTATAATAGAGAATACTTTAAAAAGGATGAATGGCACGTAAGAACCTCACCGGTTGGTCTTCGCAAGTTCCTCTCCAACAAAATGCGACGCAAGGACCCATCCATGGCGGCCTCTTCGATGTGAGAGTGGTCACCAATCACGGTCCAGTACACCATCCTATGGGAAGGTTGAAGGAAATGATAAACGTTGTTGCATGTAATATTCTGTACACTAAAATTATCTTAATTGTCACTTACCCTCGTACAGGGTTAACAGTAATAGCGAAAGGTTCCCCATCAATGTCTGTGATGAGCCGGGTGCAGTTGGGACCCCCCAGTTGTCCCACGTTGATGGAATATCGAAGACGGCGCCAGTGTGCAGTGTAGTAGCTGAACCAGTGCATTCGGGAATGATCCGTCCAGTACAGGTTCCCCGTCACCCAGTCGGCCGAGATGTCCTTGGGCCTCCTGAAGTCTGGACACTGCAAATATATATATAATGTTGTAAAGTTTCAAATCACCTTAATAAGATTTCTCTATGCTAGTTTCTGAGGTAATAGAGCTTTCATAAGGAGAATATAAAAAAAAAATAAAAAAATTGTGAATTAAGATTTAACTTAAGTGACTATAACCAAGATATTGGTTGTTATTGACTTACTATGACTCCACTGTTTGACGTGATTGGACTCCTGTCCTGGAGGTCTTTGTAAAAAATCCCCCCGGGGTTAAACTGTGTGGCCCATACAAACTTGTGATGGTGAAATAGTGCGTCCATGCCGATGATGCGAGCGCTGTCTGAGATACGGGCCAGTTGAGTATGTCCATGAGTTTGATTGTATGGATACACAAAACTGTGGATTTCGGTGTCGTTGGCCACATAGAGGACCTGATCTTCTGGTCCTGACCACAGAGATACATGTGTGAAACAAATAAAATAAATTAAACAATAAATCAAAGCAAACCCAAGCAAAAAACAAACAAACAAATAAGCAAACAAATTAATCAAAACAAAAAGCAACACACATGAAAATAAAACACCACATCAAACAAAACCAAACAGTAATCAAAACTAAAAAACAAAGCAAAGCAAAAATAAATCAAAATGTAAAAGAAAACAAAATCAAACAAACCGAAAAAAAAAAACAAAATACCAATACTAAAAAAGGGAAACAAAACAAATAAAGATACCCCCCCCCCCAAAAAAAACCCTAAAAAACAAAGCAAAAATAAATCAAACAAAACAAATAAAACAAAAAAGCAAAAAGTAAGATAAAATAAAAACTAATAAACAAAACAAAACTAGAAAACTATCAAAAATATCAAACCTAAGCTTGAAACCTGAACTCTTTTGAACTGAGGCAAATAAATCAGCATAACACTATTTACAGAGGCAAAAAAAAGTATGTGAACCACTTGCAGAATCTGTAAAAAAATGTGAATATTTTTAATGAAATAAGAGAGATAATACAAAATGCATGTTATTTTTTGTTTAGTACTGTCCTGAGTAAGATATTTTACATAAAAGATGTTTACATTTAGTTCACAAGACAAAACAATAGCTGAATTTATTCAAATAACCCCACTCAAAAGTATGTGAACCATTGATTTCTTTGTTATGTGATGGTTGTTCATGAGTCTCTTGTTTGTTCTGAGCAGTTAAACTGAGCTCTGTTCTTCAGAAAATTCCTCCAGCTCCTGCAGATTCATCAGTTTTCAAGCATTTTTGCATATTTGAACCCTTTCCAGCAGTGACTGTAGGATTTTGAGATCTGTGTTTTCATACTGAAGACAATTGAGGGACTCAAACACAACTATTAAAAAAGGTTCAAACATTCCCTGATGCTCCACAACGAAACACGATGCATTAAGAGTCGGGGTGTGAAAACTTTTGAATTTTTCAATTTTTTTTTATTTTGTTTAAATATCATTGTTTTTCATTTAGTACTGCCCTTCGGAAGCAACAGAAGATACTTGCTTGTTTCCCGGAAAAAAATGAAGTAGAATTTACCTTGATAATTGAATTCAAAAGTTTTCACCCCCCAGCTCTTAATGCATTGTGTTTCCTTCTGGAGCATCAGTGAATGTTTGAACTTTTTTTAATAGTTGAGTTTGAGTCCCTCAGTTGTCTTCAGTGTGAAAAGATGAATCTCAAAATCATACAGTAACTGCTGGAAAGGGTTCAAATATGCAAAAATGCTTGAAAACTGATGAATCTGCAGGAGCTGGAGGATTTTTCTGAAGAACAGAGCTCAGTTTAATTGCTCAGGACAAACAAGAGACTCATGAACAACCATCACAAAACAAAAAAAACAGTCGTGGATCATCAGGTAACCACACAGTATTGAGAATCAATGGTTCACATACTTATGAATGGGGTTATTTTAATAAATTCAGCTATTGTTTTGTCTTTTGAAGTAAATGCAAATATCTTTTATGTAAAATATCTTACTCAGGACAGTACTAAACAAAAAATAACATGCATTTTGTATGATCTCTCTTATTTTATTAAGATAATTCTCATTTTCACAGATTTTGCAAGTGGTTCACATACTTTTTCTTGCCACTGTATATAAAAATGGAATACAATGTCAGAATACTGAATCTCTTTAATGTCTATTTGTATTAAACAATAATAATTTTTACCCTTCGTGATGCATTCGCCATCAATCTCCTTAAAGTTTCGGTCACAAGTGCACTTGTACGAGCCCTTCGTGTTGGTGCAATACTGCGAGCAGGCTCCAAACTGCAGACACTCGTTCACCTCTGGGGAGAGAGAGAGAGAGAGAGAGAGAGAGAGAAAGAGAGAGGGAGGAAAGCATCCATCCATCAGTCTCTCCCACACGCTCTCCAGTGACATTTTTAACAATGCTGCAGGGATGTCACTCTGTTTGGGATTTCAGCTGAAGCTTCGCTATCTGCGTTCAGCGCCTGCTGATTTCTGGAGTTCTTGTTATTCTCAGTTAGATGACCCTGAAGCGACCGCTGACATACCTTGAACAGTTTAATGCTAGCACTGGAACTGAATACAGAGAGACTTTCGCATTGTGGGGTTTGTATAAAAGACGAATATTACTACTACTGGGGATGTGCTAGGGGCAAGTATATGGACACTAAAGCATTGTGTCTTTACAAAATACCAAACCAAATGTCATTTATTTTAAAGAAAAATTGTACCATTTTTCAAGTAGTGTATTAGTTTATAAATAATAAAACAACAGATGTAAAGATATGTAAGGCTTTTATTGTATGATTTATTATATAATAAATTAAATAAAGATCTTGTTTAAAACCCAAGTGCAAAATTCACTATACTTCAAATATTTGAACCCTAAGAACCATGTTGACAAAAAGAAAATTGATCCATTATTAATCACTCCAAACTTCAAAACGCTCTGCATACTTCAATACATTGCAGCATCAAAGTGAAAACCTCTTCAGCCACAGAGGTGCATAGAATTCAACTTTAAAAGGGAGCTGTTAATGTTGATGAAGAAGGTATCTTCTCTTTAATCTATAACAGTGGTTCTCAAACATCTCAAACCAAGAACCATTTATTTTAATTTCTAATTTCTATTTTAATAAACCATAGTAAAATGTAGGTCTAAAATATATCTACATAAACTAATTTTAAAATTTTGCACAATTAATACTAATTTGTTAATATATAACATTTATTTACATTTACATTTATTCATTTGGCAGCGCTTTCATCCAAAGCGACTTACAAGTGAGGAATACAACAAGTGATTCATCATGAAACTCTCAGTGTAGCATAAGCTACAATAGGGAGGGATTGAAGGAAATGATGCAGGAACATCGCTTGACAGCCCAATATATATATATATATATATATATATATATATATATATATATATATATATATATATATATATATATACATATACAGCTCTGGAAAATATTAAGAGACCACTTAACATTGATTTCTGAACTTGGAGTGGTCTCTTAATTTTTTCCAGAGCTGTATATATATATATATATATATATATATATATATATATATATATATTTATATATTAGGGTTATGGACTGTATGTGTTCATGAATGATGAAAATAAATCCTAATATTCAGAGACATGAAATTGTGTTGTTGGTATTTTTGTACAAATTCTCTACCTTCACATTGCTTGGTCTTCTGGTTCCTCTGAAAGCCATCTTTGCATTGGCAGATGGAAGGTGTTTTTGTATTGTTGCAGAAAGCGTCGTCTCCGCACAAGTCCGGCCGTCCACGACATGCACCATTTACGGAATCTGTCACCCACAGGGGACAATATGAGACACACTGTAAAGGTTTTATGCCACAAAATGAGAAGTATAGAAACAGAACATGCGACGGATGAAGGATTATGGAAGGAAGCACACTTACATGCCTTGCAGTCACGCTCATCCGAACCGCCGTCTTCGCAATCGTCAAAGAGGTCGCACTGCAGCTCGGCCGGGATGCAGTGGTGATTGACACAGGAGAATTCAGACTTCCCGCACGGCCTCTGTCTTTTCACCACATCAACTAGGGAAAAGAAAGAAAGAGAGATAGTTTACTAAAGGTAAAATACAGAAACCGAAATGAAGTGAAGTTCCCTACTCACCACAGTCGTCTTCGTCAGAATTGTCGCCACAGTCATTCGCCCCATTGCAGATTTGTTCAGACCGCAGACACACTCTGTCATTCCTACAGCGGAACGGTCTGTTTGGGGGACATGGCAACTTCCCTGAGGGGCCGCGCACACACACAAACAGACACACACACAGAGAGAGAGAGAGAGAGAGAGAGTAATCATAACGTCTCGGTTACATAGGTAACCCTCGTTCCCTGAAGGAGGGAACGGAGACGTACGTCGGACAGACCGACGAATAGGAATCTCGCTAGAGAGGCCAATCTACTTCGAGTGTAACTAAACGAGCCAATGCACATTGGCATGCAATCATATGCATCAGCTGCTCGCCTCGCAGAGCGGGTATATAATGAGCAGCAGGTGCGTTGCATCTTCAGGTTTTCGCTGAGGAGCCGAACCCAGCAGGCGGCAGCATCAGCAGGACAACGCCTGTGGCGACGGGACGTACGTCTCCGTTCCCTCCTTCAGGGAACGAGGGTTACCTATGTAACCGAGACGTTCCCATTCAGTCGGTCACGTTTCGACGTACGTCGGACAGACCGACGAATAGGAATCCCTACCAAAGCGCCACAGGGGCTGCCCTCTTCCAGCGCTCTGTCGTGAGCCACCTGAACCCCCTTGCCTAAGGACGGTGGGACCAGGCTCACGCAGAGAGGGTCGATCACTGTTGTTCCCAAAACCCACTCAGTGCGACAATTGGATAACGCTGGGAAAGCGTAGCCTTACATGCGATAAGGAACGCTGCGGAAGCCATATCCTTCCCCGAAGGAGTTATATGGATAAGTACATATGGACTAACCTTGTAGGTTGTACAACATATGGAAGAACTGGGGTGACTCCACTCGGTGAGAGATGGGTTCTCCCAGAGGGAAAGACACGGGCTTCGTTTAGGAGCAGCCGTGGAAAAAGCCATATGGGATCCCCGTAGGGTCACACATATGGAACCCAGCCTAAATCCGGTTCTCAAGGATACAACGGAGTATAGGCCTGGCGCCAGACGCTCCGCCACGTCGGCTGCCGAAGGGTAACCGGAGGACTCACCAGGGTCTGCCCGTAGGGACTCTCTGGAGAATAGAATGCACATGTAGCGCAGCAAGCCGACACTAAGCCGGGGCCTCTCCGTGCCTCTGACCTGAGGCGAGAACACGGGAGGAGACCGGCTCGACACGAAGGCTATAGTATCTAGCGAACGTGTTAGGTGTCGCCCAGCCCGCAGCTCTACAAATGTCTGTTAGCGAGGCGCCACGAGCCAGCGCCCAGGAGGATGCCACACCTCTCGTGGAGTGGGCATGCAACCTGAGCGGGCAGGGCACGCCCTGAGCTTGGTAAGCCAGGGCGATGGCATCCACTATCCAGTGGGCCATCCTCTGCTTGGAGACAGCCTTTCCCTTCTGCTGGCCTCCGTAACAGACGAAGAGCTGGTCTGAGGTCCTGAAGCTTCGAGTTCTGTCTATGTACAGTCGCAAGGCGCGAACTGGACAGAGCAAAGCCAGGGCTGGGTCTGCCTCCTCCGAGGGCAGCGCTTGCAGGCTCACCACCTGATCCCTGAAGGGAGTGGTAGGAACCTTGGGCACATAGCCAGGCCGGGGTCTCAATACCACGTGGCTGTCACCCGGCCCGAACTCTAGGCACGATTCGTCGACCGAAAATGACTGCAGGTCCCCTACCCTCTTGATGGAGGCCAATGCCACCAGCAGCAAAGTTTTCATAGAGAGAATCTTTAAGTCTGCTGACAGCAAAGGCTCAAAGGGAGCAATCTGGAGTGCTCTGAGCACCAGAGTAAGGTCCCAAGAGGGTATGGAGGGGGGACGAGGAGGATTTAACCGTCTCGCCCCTAAGGAACCTGACGACCAGGTCGTGCTGACCAACAGATTTGCCATCTATGTGGTCGTGGTAAGCGGAGATAGCAGCAGAATGGACTTTGAGGGTGGAGGGGGACAGCCTACGCTCCAACCCTTGCTGCAAGAAGGAAAGCACGACACCGATCGAGCATCTTCGGGGGTCTTCTCGGCGAGAAGAGCACCACTCGACGAACAGGTTCCACTTCGAGGCGTAAGCACGCCTCGTAGACAGTGCACGTGCCGAAGTGATGGTGTTAAGTACCTCGGGGGGTAAGTCACCTAGAACCTCCGCGTCCCGTCCAGGGACCAGACATGGAGTTTCCAGAGGTCTGGACGCGGGTGCCAAAGAGTGCCCCGTCTCTGAGAGAGGAGGTCCTTCCTCAGAGGGATGGGCCAGGGAGGGGCTGTCGCGAGGAGTGAGAGTTCTGGGAACCAGGTCCGGTTGGGCCAGTAAGGCGCAACTAACAAGACCTGCTCCTCGTCCTCCCTGACTTTGCACAGGGTCTGTGCAAGTAGGCTCACTGGGGGAAACGCATATTTGCGCAGGCCCCGGGGCCAGCTGTGAGCCAGTGCGTCTGTCCCGAGTGTTCCCTCGGTCAGAGAGTAAAACAACTGGCAGTGGGAGGTTTCTGGTGAGGCAAACAGGTCTACCTGAGCCTCTCCGAACTCTCTCCAGATCAGCTGAACCACCTGGGGGTGGAGTCGCCACTCTCCGGGCAGCGCAGCTCGTGATAGCTCGTCGGCCACACGGTTGAGCACACCGGGGACATGAATGGCGCGAAGCGACCTCAGATGCTTCCGACTCCACAGGAGGAGATGGCGGGCGAGTTGCGACATGCGACGGGAGCGTAGACCACCTTGGCGGTTGATGTACGCAACGGTCGCAGTGTTGTCCGTACGGACCAGTACATGCTTGTCGCGAAGCAGGCCTTTGAGGCGGCTCCAGCGCAAGGCGTACTGCCAGCAACTCGAGGCAATTGATGTGCCAATGCAGATGGGGTCCCGTCCAAACCCCTGAGACTGCATGCCCGTTGTACGTGGCACCCCAGCCGGTGGCAGAAGCATCTGTGAAAACCACAGCATGCCGGGACACCTGTTCTAGGGGCACTCCTGCCCGGAGAAACAAAGGGTCCGACCACGGACTGAAGGTTCGGCGGCACTCCTGAGTGATTGGCACCCGGAACGTGCCGCGTTGCCACGCCCATCTCGGGACTCGGCCGTGAAGCCAGTGCTGAGCGGTCTCATATGAAGCAGCCCGAGCGGTGTTACAGCCGCTGCAGCCGCCATATGCCCCAGGAGCCTCTGAAAAAACTTCAGTGGGACCGCTGTCCTGCCATTGAACGTATTCAGGCAGTTCAACACCGACCGAGCACGTTCCTCTGTGAGGCGTGCTACCCGTTCGACCGAATCCAACTCCATGCCGAGAAAAGAGATCCTCTGCACTGGGGCGAGTTTGCTCTTCTCCCAGTTGACCTGAAGCCCCAACTGGCTGAGGTGCCTGAGCACTAAGTCCCTGTGTTCGCACAACTGATCCCGAGACTGTGCTAGAATGAGCCAGTCGTCCAGGTAGTTGAGAATGCGAACACCCTGTTCTCTCATGGGAACAAGGGCTCCCTCCACGACTTTCGTGAAGACGCGGGGAGACAGGGCCAGCCCGAAGGGTAAGACTCTGTACTGATATGCTCGACCTTCGAACGCGAATCTCAGGAATGGCCTGTGTCGCGGAAGAATCGAAACATGAAAGTACGCGTCCTTCAGGTCGATCGCTGCAAACCAATCTCGGGGACGGATGCACTCGAAAATGCGTTTCTGCGTAAGCATTTTGAACGGTAGCTTGTGAAGGCTCCGATTCAAAACTCGCAGGTCCAAGATCGGTCGTAACCCGCCGCTTTTCTTGGGTACAATGAAGTAGGGGCTGTAGAACCCTGACCTCAAATCGGCTGGAGGGACCGGCTCTATCGCGTCCTTCGCCAGTAGGACTGCAATCTCCGCACGCAGAACAGGGGCATCGACATCTTTCAGAAGTGAAGAGGACGCCCTGAACTTGGGGGACGCCGGGCGAACTGAATCGCATAGCCGAGCCTGATGGTCCGGAGGAGCCAGCGAGACGGACTGGGGAGCGCTAGCCAGGCTCCCAGAGACCGCACCAGCGGCACCAAGGGGACCACCGGCGTACCCGCCGCGGGGCAGCGAGGTGGAACGCAGGGGACGCGGCCCGGGAGGCTCTCTGTGTGAGGCGGCCCCGAAGCGGGGTCACAGTGTGCTGTGCAACACTTACCTGCCTCCACGGGTGGACAGAGGGAGCAGTCGAGGATTTGCTTACCTGCTGCTCGCTGCTGTCCGCTGGCGACAGAAGAGGTGGATGAGAGTGGTGAGGTTCTAGCCCTCCCACTGCTCTCCGAGCCCTCTTCGGACCCGGAGATAAAGGAAACTGCTCTTTTTCTTGAAAATTTGGGTACCGCTGGCCGTTGAGCCAGCGGCGGAACAAAAGGAAACAACAAAAGATTCTCCACCCGGCCCTCCTCCGGGGGAAGGAGTGGTGCATTCACCACCTCCTGAAGAGCAGTCCCCTCCATCTCCGGGTCGCCCGTCCCTAGGGCCGCTTGGACTTGGCCTTGCCACCCTTCTTCTTGGGGGGTGGCTGGACGGGCTGGGCGCCCCGCCCGCGACCGGCTCCACGGCGCCGCTTGGATGGAGGCTGCTGCTGCTGGGGCGCGGGAGCGGGGGCGGCTGCAGGGGCGCCCTCGGCGACGGGTAGTCTGAGGTGCCGCCGGCGGTGGAGGTGCAGCAGCTGACCGCCTCGGCAGGATGTGACTGATGGCCTCAGACTGCCTTTGTACAGCCGAGAACTGTTGGGCAAAGTTCTCGACCGCGTCGCCGAAAAGGCCGGTCTGGGACACGGGGGAATTAAGAAACCTGACCTTGTCGGTATCCCTCATGTCCGCAAGACACAGCCAGAGATGGCGTTCCTGGACCACCATAGTGGACATCGCACGACCCACTGACCGCGCCGTAACCTTCGTCGCTCGAAGCGCGAGGTCCGTCGCGGCACGAAGTTCCTGGAGAACTTGTGGATCATGACCACCCTCGTGCAGGTCCCTCAGTGCCTTGGCCTGATGGACCTGCAACAACGCCATAGCGTGTGCGGCAGAGGCAGCTTCCCCACAGGCCTGATAAGCCTTGCCGGTAAGATCCGACGAGTACTTACAGGCCCGGGAAGGGAGAGACGGCTCCCCCCGCCAGGTGGAGTTAGGGCACAGTTGCATAGCAACGGCCCGTTCCACAGGGGGTATGCACGTGTAACCCTTCGCTGCCCCGCCATCAAGGGTGGTGAGGGAGGAGGACCCACCGACACGGTTTCGGGCAGTAAAAGGTGCCGTCCACGTGCCCGTGAGCTCTTCATGCACCTCCGGGAAGAAGGGCACTGGGGTGGGGGGCTGAGAACCAGCCCTGGCCACCCCGAGATACCAGTCATCCAACCTCGAGGGTTCGGGACACGGTGGAGGATTCCACACGAGCCCGACCCTGTTGGCGGCCCGGGAAAGCATAGCCATCATTTCCGGGTCCGTGTCGGGCACAGTTGTCACCCCCGAAGGAGGCAACTGCGCCGACTCATCCTCCCCAGAAGTATCAGGCTCACCCTCCGATGCAGCGATCGACATCCGGTCGTCTGGGGGAGCTCCGAAGGAAACGGATGGTACACACCTCTGGGGTGGTCCACCACGTTCCGAGGGCAGCTCTACTGGCTGCGGAGCGCACGAGGGGGGAGGGTTCCTAGGGGTTGGTTCCCCGAAGGAAGCGCGCTCACCGTTATCCTCAAGTCACCAGCCCCGCCGCTCGCAGCAACCCTCTGAGGAGGATTGGAGCGAGGCGTCGGGACCGGGGACTCCACCCCTTTGCAGAAAGTGGAGTCTCGACCGCAACTCCGCGATGGTCATCTTCCCACAATGGGTACATGACTCATCCACAAACGCTGCCTCAGCGTGCCTTAAGCCCAAGCACGCGATACAGCGCTGGTGACCATCCCGAGGCGCCAGGTAACGACCGCATCCAGAAACACACAAGTAGAACGACATCTTTAAAAAGACGCGAACTACTCGTGTTAGCTCTTTCAAGGACTGACTCTTTTAGGTGCTGAAGCACGCAGGGGAATAGCCGCTGCAGCACAGACAGGGAATGTGCAGCCTGTCGTGTGCACTCTCCTTGAAGGCGCTCCTCTTACCAGCTGTAACAACAGCTTTTTAGCGCTCTAGGCGCACCGTTTCACCAGCCGTGAGAACGGCCTTCACGCTGATTACAGCTTTGCTCAATCAAATTAAAGGCAAAAACAAAAACAAAAGGAGAATCGGCCCCGCTGCTGCGCTGTCCGCCTGCACCTCGCAACAAAGAGACGTCTTGAAGAGAGACTCGTTCACCACACTCGCTTTCAGTAGCTGTCTTCATAGAAGGTTTGGCTCCGAAGCGAAAAGCTGAAGATGCAACGCACCTGCTGCTCATTATATACCCGCGCTGCGAGGCGAGCAGCTGATGCATATGATTGCATGCCAATGTGCATTGGCTCGTTTAGTTACACTCGAAGTAGATTGGCCTCTCTAGCGAGATTCCTATTCGTCGGTCTGTCCGACGTACGTCGAATGTGACCGACTGAATGGGAACCTCATTTTTTTGGTCTGTACCATTTCAAATGTGTTTGAAAAGTGCTCCAAAATAGATTTTTTCAGACATTTTACTGCCAGTTCTACAGCAAAACAATTTTCAGGAAAAAAAACAAAAAACAAAAACAAAAAAAAAACTGTTTACTACAGGTGTTCAGTTTAAAGTTTAATGTGTGTTCAGGATGGTCGAAATATCCTATATTGCTCAGTTGTTTGTTTGTTGTTGTTTTTTTTTGTGTGTGTGTGTGTGAAACAAAATAAAAAAAAAGGAAAACTAAATAAATAAGTAAATAAATCAAAACAAAGCAAAATGCTACACAAAAATTAACCAAACAAAATAAAAACCAACCAAAAACCCAAACAAAACCAAACTGAACTGAACAACAAACCGAAACACACACGCACAAAACATCAAAATAAAAAAACAAACATCAAACCACAAATAAATAAAAAACAAAAAACAAACAAACCAAAACACCCACCCACCCACAAACACACACAAAACACACTTCAAACCACATAACTGAACAAACAAACAAACATACACTAGTTAACTAGTCAAAGACATACCACACATGTGTGAATCTTCATCAGAATTGTCACCGCAGTCATCCTCACCATCACACAGCCAGACCAGCAGCTTACACAACGTGTTGTTGCAAACAAACTCATCTGCGCGGCACGCCAGTGACCCTGCAAATAAAAGACTTTGACTTGAAGTAGTGGACATATTTCAACACTACAATGTGTGTAAAAATTGAACAAGTTTATTAAAACCCCGTGCTGTAGATAATTCAAATGATGTTGCTTTTTGCTTGTTGCAATTTTATGGGCATTTGATTTGTTTAACACTATTTTTCATGCTATGTTAATTTTATCTAAGATATACAATAATTCTCACTCCAAAGAATATGAGATTTGTGCCCTTACTGCTTTCAAAAAAGTAATGGGACACTAATTTGAACCCTATTCAGGGAAAGTTTTTGAATATTATATGACTTGTGAAAGCATTTGAACTATATCTTATCTGTAACTTTGCACATTCCCACACAAGGACAATCTTCGTGCATTTTGATGGTTTTAAAATAAACATGAATTGAATCTACAACTAAATAATTAAATGAATGAGTTCAGATGTTACTTTCACAAGTTGAATTTTACTAAGAAATTCATTTGGTTTGTATCAGGAGCAGTCTGTGCATTTGCATAGATTTCTATAAGATGCCTAACCATTCATTCTGTTTGTAAAGATTTTCTAAAAGCATTTTTTTTTTTTTAATAAATAAACCCCAGCTGGCATTGAGACGCTTTTAATCACCATCAGCTGAAAAGGCACTTTGACTTCCTTTTCCAACAAGCAACAAAACATTCTATAAACCCTGATGATGAAATTTATGGAGCCCATTTATTTCCTCAGGTATAGTGAAGCACAAGCAAAAGCATCAGCTAGGGAAAATAAGAATGATTGTATCCTATAAAATTACTTGAGATCAGTTTTTGTGGTCTTTTAAAGGCTTAAGTTTGGATGTCAGCTCAGAAAGCATGTTTTATTCCAGCTTAAAGAGGCTGCCAGACTGAGAGCATTGCTTTTTTTGAAAATATATCCTGCTTTTCTCACCCTGAACCCTCTTTCTTTGTCATCAGCTCTGAGCCAGAGAGTTTTCTAGTAGGTGTTTGACAGAAATGGACATTAATATCAGAGTTTCCCTGAATAAAACACGACGCCCTGATGCTGGACCAAAGTAGGATGCAAGGGTGCAAATGCAAGTCTTACAAACAAGTGCACTTAAAGTCAAAGTTAAATTGCAAGTGCACTTAAAAACTTGAATGATGAAGAAAAAAGCAAAATCATGAAAAAAAGAAAATTAAATTATACCAAAATTGTCTCTTTTTTTTTAGGATTTTCTAATTTTTCTGCCTGACACAATGAAAATAATCATATATGTGGGGGAAAAACAAACTAAATTAAGTAAAATTATATTAAAACAAATTAATAACTAAATTAATAAAGTAAATAAATTAAAAAACAAAACAAAACAACAATAACAACAACAACAACAAAAACTAAAACTGTCTCTTATTCCAGCTTTTCTCATTTTAGGTATTAACAAAAAAACGCAAAGACTCACATGTTTGGGGGTAGAGTTAGCAGACCAATAAACCAATAATAAATAAACAAACCAACAAATAACCAACAAAATATAGATGGATAATAAATAAATGAATCGATGAATGAAAATTGTACTAAAACTGTCTCGTATTTCAGCTTTTTTTATTTTTCTGCCTGATACAATGAAAATAATCATATGTGTGTGTGTGTGCATTTGTTTTAAATTAAAATATAATTTTAATTCTAGATAAATAAATCATTAAATAAACAACCAAACACCCAAATAAATCAAAGTGAATCAAAGAAAATGAAATAAAATTGTCCTTTATTTTAGCTTTTCTCAATTATGCCTACCTACACAATGAAAAGAACGAACAATTAAAAGACTCATATGTGGAGGAAAAACTAGACCAATAAACTAATAAATGAATGAATAAATAAATAAATAAACTTACAAATAAATAAATAATAATAAAATTGTGTTTTATTTCAGCCTTATTTTATGCCCTTCACAACTTAATCATATAATAGTTATTTTTTGTAATGTTTTATTTTATTTTGTATGCAATAAGCAGAGACCAAATTGATGGAAAAACAAAACCAAAAATCTTTTAGTGCAGTTTTTTAGTGGCCTTTACAAGGCAAGATGGGTTCTTTAGTAAACAACTACCTAACAATGCCCTAGTAACCCCATAGCAACTGCATAGCAACACACTGGCAACCATCACAAACACCTCTGCATTATTTCTGAGTTTTATCACTCCCATTTTCTTCTGAAACTATAAAAATCAGGTTATCAAAGCTTGTTGTAACAAATGCATGTTTATTCAATTCTTAATTTAGTTTCATTATATTTAATTTAAGTAATTAAATCTATTACTCAAGTGCAACAGGGAGCAGGAGAGAGAAACAAAGGAACTTTCCATATCTTCTCAAGCGTTAAAACCGAACCCGCATCACTGTCGGGACTGTGTAACTCAGAAAAGATCAAAGGCAAAAGTCAATACACATCCATTGATTCAGCGCCATCTGAAAGGAACACAAACTAGGAAGAGATATCTTATGAAATTTCATATAACCACAATGATGTTTAGAAGATAGAAAATGGCAAATAAATAAATACGGTGTTTAGAAGCAGGACTTCATCTTTGATGCAAACACTTCTAAAGAGCCGCAGGTGTACGACGGCAGGCGTTGTCTTCACAACAATATCAACAACTGCAATTTTTCAAAACACTGAAATTAGGCCTTTCATGTACTCGCTTGTCAGATATCAAGTGGCAACATGAAACCTTTCATCCTCGCCAATTTTCACAAATATTCGGGAAATGACTTCTCTCGTGAGGCAGGGGATTTTTTTTCCGTGCTGTGCCGCACACGGTTCGACTGATCCGCCGTAATGTATTCTTGTGATGAGGGACTGGGAATCATGCTTTCCAAAATCCCTCAAGTCTGTCATGGGTTGAAACTGATATTTAAAGGCATTGGCATAAATCCGTCAGTCAGTCGCACACGTCTGTCACTGTGGCTTGTACGGATGAACTGGGGTTTTATGGCTGATGTAACAGGTACATTTAGTTAACATACTTTTTATGTAATATATGGCAGTCACAAACACATAATGCATAAAAACACATATGTAACACAGGCCTGTAGTAAAAAATGGAAACATCAGAAATGAACACTTAACATTTTTATTTAATTTTATTTGTTTAGTAAATGTTAATTATTTTATTTAAGGCTGCCACAGTAAATGACTGAGTGAATGATGTCATTCTTTTGGTTTAATTTGTACCAATTTATTAAAATATGTGGTATGGTGGTACTCTATCAAATATGGTTTATATGTGGTACTCTATCAAATGTGTGTGTGCATATAACTGTGAATAACTGTGTACATCAATCAATCAATCAATCAATCAATCAATCAATCAATCAATCAATCAATCAATCAATCACATTTTTAATATTTTTTATATTTTATTGTTTCACACTATTTATTAAAATAAGTAACTTCATAACTGAATGGTTAGCTATAACTTTTTACACTTTAAATAATTTGAAATTGAATGATTTGATAATCTATTATAATATAATGATTTTAAATTTTTTTTAGGTTAGCTATAACTATTTTTAATTGTTTTATATAATTTATAAGTGTTTATTGAACAATCAACTAATTGATGATAAATGATGATGATGATTATTATAATATGTATTATTTTTATCTGTTTTATATTATTTATATTTATTTATTGAACAATCAGCTAATTATGATGATAAATGATGATGATGATTATTATAAATAATATTTATTATTTTTATTGTTTTATATAATTTATAATTATTTATTGAACAATCAGCTAATTGATGATGATAAATTATGATGATGACTATTATTATTGTAATTAAAAACAATATTATTATTTTTAATTGTTTTACATAATTTACATTTATTTATTGAACCATCAGCTAATTATTATTTTTATTGTATTATATAAATTATATTTATTAAACTATTTAATATCTGAAAGTTTAGCTATAACTTTGTACAATAAAAAAATATTTGAAGTTTTAAAATTATTAATCACCATCATCATCTACCACCACAAAATAAATTTAAGTTGTGTACAACAAGACTAAAGTCCACTAACAAAAATAATATTTGTTGTAGTGGAAACGTAAATAAATAAGTAAATAAATAAAACCTCTCAAACTAATATCTTCCTGTTAAATACTAGCTAATAGCATGTTAAATATATACCTTATTGAACATTTAAAACTAACAAGTCCTTCCCTTCACTCAGAAATACATAAAATATCACTTAATTTCAACATCACTTTCTCGATTCCATGCAAAGCATCCTGGGAAATAGAAATGCACCGCCCAGTATCAGATTTCGGAGTGTTACCCTGGTCACAGTTGTCCTCGTCACTCTGATCCAGACAGTCGAAGACCCTGTCGCACCTCCAGCGAGCGGGAACACAGTGTGCTCGATTACGACACAGGAACTCGTCCTCCTTACACTCCCGAATGCAGTCCACCTGCTCTCACACACACACACACACACGAACATTTCAATCATATAGGCTTGACTATTTCAATAACGCAACTGAATGATTGGCTGAATTAAAAGGCGCGTTCTCTTTAGCAATGACCTTTGATCTTCTCCTACAGCTGAAATTGCTTTTTATATATAATGCATGAAAGAAATGCGGCCTTGGCTCTCTAGGGGCCTTTGAAAAAGAGGTCTGTTTTAATGGTCCTTATTAGGACAGGCAAACTCGGTTGAACTGTTGACACTGCATTATGAGTAAGGGTGTAATTAAACCAAAGTCCCTCGAGAAAAGAGACCGTAGTCTTGAGGAAACAGCCTGGAACCACCAAGAAACAACGGAGCAATGCTGTGCAACGTTGCATCATAGTTAAAAGGATACTTCACCCAAAAATACGCTCTCTGTCATCATTTGGATTAATCCCAGGCTACTTTTAGGTTCTTTTTGGAGCTTGACTGTTTTGGACCCCACTGACTTCCATTATCTTGATGAAAATATTTTATATTTAATGTGTTTTATTAAGAACAAAGCCATACAAGTTAGGAACCTCATGAGAATGAGTAAATGATAACAATTTTCATATAATTTGGACCCCATTGACTTCCGCTGTAGTGACCAAAACAGCTGAAACACTGTGTAGATTCAGTGTATGTACCCAACTGACCTCATCAGATCCATCTGAACAGTCATTCTGTCCATCACAGCGTTGGCTAGCCGACACACACCCCCCTCCAACGCAAACATACTCGTTCTGACCACATGACGTAGGCCGAGCTGCATAGAAACAAAATAAAGACTCATATTCAAACCACACACACACAAAAATCTTTCTTCAAAGGATCCTCTCAAAACCAAGCCATCTATAATAAGGCATGTCAATCTACATGTCCTGGGACAATACATTCCTTGAAAGTATCCATATCGCAGACGTGACTCTCTGCTGTAGACTGGCATAGTCTGAAATAAACTGAGCTGCAGATTTGGTCAGTGAGAGGTTGTGAGAGATTTCTGGCTGCACTTTTGAGATGTTTTTAGCTGCATTAATATTAATTGGAGGGTAAAATTCCCCTGACTTGCTCTGAGTCGCAGGGAAAGAGCAAAAAAAAGGGGAGGGAGTTTGAGAGCTTTCTGAATGCATCTCTAGTGGTCCTTACGATCAGAATAATTCACTCAGCGGTTGCAGGCGTGGATGTACTCAGGTACCCTGGGCACAGCACAAAATATGAAATATTCAAGACGAGGGCCAAGAAAAAGTGGAGGGAGACCTCAACATAAAAAAAAAAAAAAAAAAAACACTTTAAGTCTCTTGGGGTTAAAATAAGAGATGAATTTGAGGTTGTGAAAATGCATAATTCTTGAGTATTCTTGAGTTCTTTAGCTAAAAATAAATAACTAAATAAATAAAATAAAAACATTACAAGTAATAACTTGAGTTACGTAATCAGATTACTTTAGTAATGAGTAAACTAACACATTACTTTTACATTTAATATCTGAGTTACTTTTTCAAAAAAGTAATGCAAGTTACTTTTCCCCATTTAATGACCTCTGCTGTGAATTTGCATTTCCTTCAGCCTGAAGCTTACTCATTTCATCTTTGATGGGTTTAGAAGTGGGTTTAGAAATACATTTTCAAACAGTTTTATTGCTGTGGTGTTTTTTTTTGCAGCATGGGATAGTACATAGTGCATTGTATTTCAGAAGGCACTATACTCCTTTTTATATCATAGCTAAAATGAGTCTTCATTTTTTTCTAAATCCACTGTAAATGTTTCTCTTTGTGAGGTTTGGTTTGGAGTGTCTGAAATGCATCTTTACGCACAACTGCCAGCCTGCATGGAGAGCATCTTGAGACTCCAGAGACACCAGCAGCTTCTAATACCTGTTTGCTGCTCAACACTGGCTTTTTTATAGCTGCCCTTTTAATACAATTAATTTTTTTGACAGGAACTTTCATTAATAAGCCTTTATCTGACCGAGTTCTGCTGTGCTCCAAATCACTCACAAATCTTATGATAGTTTGATAATCTCCATTCACAAACTATTAGTTGTTTTCATGCCTTTTGCACAACAGTGCACCATTTCATGCTTTTCATCTTCAGAAAGATCTTTGTTCTTCCCATATTGCATGAGAACTGTGACTTGCTTAATAATGTGGAACAACCTCTAAGTAGGGTTTCCACAGATCTGGAAAATTATTTTGTCTGAGATTGATACCAGTTATCTAAAAAGACATGGATAAATAAACAAACAAACAAACATTTTCTTAGAAAAACTAAAATCTAAATGTTTATTCTACTGAAATCTTACTGATATGTCACTTGCATAATAAATTGGAACGCAGTGTATATATACATATATATATATATATATACACGTGTAAAAAAAAAAAAAAAAAAAAAAACATACATACATACATACGTCTTTATAGTAACCTCTTATAAAATATAAATTGGGCCAGCGTTTTAGCAGGTTTACCGTACTTATACTAAGTGTACTTAGGCAACAGTTTTAGACTCAAAGGAGTAACGCTGAGGGAGGAACAAGTCATTCCCTGGAACAAAAATCCTGTGGTGACATTTAAATGCAGTTTGGTAACAGCGGATGACAAATGTGGGGTCATTCTGCTGTTAGTTTTAAGCGGTAGTGGCTTAGCGGTTATAAATGAAGGCAGCATCATAGGGTTTAAGCAGAGATCTCCAGTCTCCATTGTGTAGCCGAAGGCCTGTGATTCCCTTTGGATAAAAGGTGTCCTCTCAGTGACATGTGATTATAAAAGCGCAAAGCTAGCTGTCTGGATCCGTTTGCATTATTTAAAGCGGGTGAAAGCAGCTAACCTGTCATGGCGGTGTTGGCAGGACTGCAGTTGGCCTCATCCTCTCCAGTTTTGCAGTCTTCCTGTCCATCACAGAGCCATTTGACTGAGATACAGAGATGATTCAGGCACTGGAACTGATCCTCTGAGCAGTGGCTCTCACAGCCTCTCTGAAAAACACATGTGCAAGATGTCAGCACTTTAACAGGAGTGAGATTAACGATGTATATTAATGGTGTGACTAATGAATATGGTTCTTGAAACCTCGTCAGAGTTATCGGTGCAGTCGAAATCGCCGTCACAACGGAAACGCGAGGAGATGCACTCTCCGTTGGCACAGATGAAATTTTTCGAGTTACATGTTACTGGCTCTAAAACAGAAGAGAGAGAGAGAGAGAGAGAGAGAGAGAGAGAGAGAGAGAGAGAGAGAGAGAGAGAGAGAGAGTGAGAAAGACATAGATTGATCTATAATTTGAATTTCTTTTACCATTGGAAACATGGAGTATGGGCTGTGGAAGCTGAATAAGCATTTGGCAGCAGTAAAACAAACAAACAAATGGCTAAACAACAGCTTTTCTTCTGTTGTTATGAACAGAAAGACACATCCAGACATCCTCTGGTGAGATTTGGCAGGAAGCCTAAGAAATGCCTAGAATGAGCTAGAAATGTGAAAATGAGCTAGAGATTAAAGCAAATAATAATAAAAAAGACAGACCGAATTGGCAAACAAACAACAGACAGAAAAGAAAGACAGACATCAAAAGGAGAAAAAAAAGGGACAAACAAGTGAATAAATGCAAACAAATAAAAGACAGACAGATAAAATGAATGAGACAGAAATAAAGACAAAAAGAATGAGTATGAAATGACTAAAGAAAAATAGACATACAGAACAAACAAATGAGCAAACAAATAAATGACAGAAAACAAAAACAAAAACAAGGAAAACAAAGAAATACACAAAGTAAGAAACAAACTAACTAATAAAAGATTAAAGATCTAAAGACAGAGTAAGAAAATCAATTACAGACAAAAGAACAATTTAGAAAGAAAGACCAAGCACAAGAAAGACGATAAAAAATGGCATACAGGACAAATAAGAAAATAAATGAAACAGAAAGAGTAAAAAATGAAAGTGAATGAGCAAAAAAAAAGACAGAATGAACAAACGAAAAACAAAAAAGTAATAAAGAAACAAATAAAAAAAATTAAAGAATCAAATGAAAACAAAAAAGAGAATAAACAAATTATAGATACACAGAAGAAACAAACACACAAATGAAACATAAAAGAACAAAAGATACAGACAGAATGAACAAATGGAAGATACAAAAATGAAACAAATAAACAAACAAATGAAAGAAAAGAAACAGACAGAATGGACAAACGAAAGATACAAAAGAGTAGGAAACGACACATGGAACACAAAAGATACAGACAGAATAAACAAGTAAAGACACAAAAAAGAAAAACAAACAAATGAAAGAACAAAAGATACAGACAGAACAAACAAAAAGTAAGAAACAAACAAAAGAACAAAAACGGACAGAATGAACAAAAGAAAGATACACAGAAAAAAGAAAAGCAAACAAATGAAAGATCAAAGAATGAAAATGTATTGACAGAATGCACAAATGAAAGATACAAAAGAAAAAACACAAAAGATGGAAGAAGGAATGATACAATGACAGAATGAACAAAAATTATGAAAGAAAAGGTAAAGAGACAGAGTAAAGTGAAAGGGACATGATGTGTAGGCAAGTATGGTGTCCCATACTTGGAATCTGTACTCTGCATTTCACCTATCCAAGTGCGCGCACACACACACACACACACACACACACACACACACACACACACACACACACACACACACACACACACACACACACACACACACACACACACACACACACACACACACACACACACACACACACACACACACACACACACACACACACACACACACACGTTTGTTTGAATTGTGGGGGCTTTCCATAGGCCACAATGCATTTTATACTGTACAAACCGTACTTTCTATCCCCCTACCCTACCCCTAACCCTAAACCTAACCATCACAGGACACTGTGCACACCTTTATTTTCTCATAATTTAGTATTTTTATTAATTAATTTACATTGTGGGGACCGGTGGCTGGTGGGCAGCCATTTTTTGCTGTGACCCCAGGGAGCGATTGGGGGTAGGTGCCTTGCTCAAGGGTACTGAGATTAATTACAAACAGTAAAAAAGAAAGAAAGAAAGAAAGAAAGAAAGAAAGAAAGAAAGAAAGAAAGAAAGAAAGAAAGAAAGAAAGAAAGAAAGAAAGAAAGAAAGAAAGAAAGAAAGAAAGAAAGAAAGAAAGAAGGAAAGAAAGAAAGAAAGAAAGAAAAAGAAAGGAGCACAAATCTGTTCGATCACAATAAGTGAGCGCTGCTGTGGCACTCCTCTAACTCTATTATCAGTCTCTCTGCATCCGGCTCCAGCTCGTCGCAGATTATCTGCCCTGACATCACGACTCCACGACCCAATGAGAGCCTTTATATCCTCCCAGTGATGTTTCTGTGCAAGGCTCCCAAGGTGAATCCAACGGATGAAAAGAAATCTGTCTGTTTTCACTCCCATTCAGCAAAGTGAGCAAATACACTATGATATTATGGCAGGATGCACACACACACACACACACACACACACACACACACATACACTTCAGATTGGGAATTTATCTCTAGATTAATGGGTGACCAAATATGACACATATTTTCTTTCTTAATCAAGTGAAATCCTGCAAAAATAGATCCTGTTATATATAAATAGACACTTTCAGCTAGCTAAAATGTAAGCTTGTGCCTAACAAATGCTCTTCAGTAGCCCGTATTCATTAAAAAACAACCTCTAGGGAAAGGCTGCATGCTGCTACTGCTTAAATACATAACATGTTTGTATTAGTGTCTTTTGAGATGTAGATCAGTGAGGGATCTGTGAGCTCACTTTTAATTGAAAGAGATGGAGATATTGATAGCGAAAGGATGAGCGAGAGGAAAAAGGAAGTAAGGAGACTGAGAAGAGCACATTCATTTGCACACAAACCCACAGCTCATAA
This sequence comes from Chanodichthys erythropterus, assembly GCF_024489055.1. Lineage (NCBI taxonomy): Eukaryota > Metazoa > Chordata > Actinopteri > Cypriniformes > Xenocyprididae > Chanodichthys > Chanodichthys erythropterus. The sequence goes on from NC_090230.1 coordinate 11,025,508, forward strand.
ATCTGATGTGACAGCTGGGAAACCTTCAAGACATTGTTGATATTTAGTAAATAATGCTGAGACAACAGCTGCTTTAAACTGACATTGATTTGTTTTGAGTACTTTGTGTACCCTTTAAAGTTTTAAACAAATACCAACCAGTAAGTCTAAACACAACTTCAAAGGACAGGAAGGGCAAAGGAAGAAAAGTGGTAAAGAAGGACAGGATAGAAAAGGAAATAAAAGAAAAAAAGGAAAAGGGGGAAGATAAGAAGAACAGGAGGAAAAAGAGGAAAAGGAATGAAAGGAAAAGTTAATGGTAAAAATAAAATGTGAATTGAAGTAAAATGTGAATGAAAGTGAATGAAAAATAGAGAGGAAAGGGAAAGAGGACTTATGCCAGGAAAAGGAAGGGGAAAGGGAAGGAACAAGGAAGAAAATTTAATCAAAAACCAAACCCAAAAAAAAGGACAAGCAAAGAAAAAGACAAACAATAAAAGAAAGAAAGAAAGAAAGAAAGAAAGAAAGAAAGAAAGAAAGAAAGAAAGAAAGAAAGAAAGAAAGAAAGAAAGAAAGAAAGAAAGAAAGAAAGAAAGAAAGAAGAACAGGAAAAGGAAGGAAATGAAATGCAAAGGTAACAGGAAGTGTAGAGGTAAAGAAAGAAAGTGAAGGAAAAACAGATGGGAAATTGAAGGGGAAGAGAATGAATTGCAGGAAGGGGAAGGGGAAAGAGAGGGGAAAGGAAAAGAAAAGGGAAGAAGGAAATAAAATAAAAGGAAAACAAAAAAGGAAAAACAAACAAAGGAAATGTAAAATAAAATGTAGTAAAGGAAAAACAAATTGGAAAAGGAAGGGGAAGAGGAAGAATACTAGGAAGAGGAAGGGGAATGGGAAGGGAAAGAGGAAAGGGAAGAAAATGAAAAATAAAACAAAAAAGGAAAAGTAAAAGGAAGTAAAGGAAAAACAGAGCGGAAAGAAAAGTGAAATAGCAGCACCAAGAAGTTAAATTGGAACAGCAAGGGGAAAAGGAAAGGGAAGCAGTATCAATGAGGTGGCAATTGTTTTCATGCTTTCTGCTGCATGCACAAGTGTGGCTTACATCACATTTTGAAAAAAATGATGGCAGTGGCTCAGTAATCTAGTAAATTAATGGTCAGAGCTCAGGCCACAGCACAGAGAAAAAAACAAACCACTACGATGGCAAATTTACATCACCGTTTATCACGGGAGCCGGTGCCGGGAGCAACAAGACCACAGCTATTAAAACCAAATTGCAGATCAGGGTGTGAGATCGATTCTGCCATTCAGTAGGACACTTTCTCCGCTAACTGTCAATCAACGTCACAGAGCTGACAAAAATGTACAGCTACGCTCCAGTGGATGGTAGTTAGTACCACACTGAGAGGACAATAAAAATACCTGTCTGTATTTCAGGAAAATTGATATAATCACTATTTGGGAGACATATAAACTTTCACAGCAATCAACAGACAATCTTATTCTCACTCTGTTTCTCTCACACTCTTGATTGAAAGTGTAAAGCAAGAGGCTCGAGATGCAGTTGAAGTGTGATGAGATCCACTGGGCTTCAGGAGCTCTTTGACTACTGGAGAACTTGTTCTGTGCTCACATAATGACCCAGACATCAGGGAACAAAATAGGGAATAAACATTTGAGATTTGAGGCAACAATCACACACACACTCACTCAGAGCACAATAATGAAGCACATTTGGACACTGTTTGAGACCCATACTAAATAAAAAGATGTCTCACACACTGCCACACACAGACGCATCACGCTAGCTTGTAAGACTCTCTCTGAAGATCCAACATCTATGTGCCACACACTGCAGAGCATGAATCCATTTTTGTTGTTTTCAGAAACCCTGCTGTGTAGTACAGTATGTCTAGTTGCAAAGTGTGATAAGAGGAATATGTGAAAGCTGCATGTATTTAAATGTCAAAGCACTCAGATGTCAAAGAGGACAAGCAGATTGTAGCATCATTGCGGCATTAAACTAAACTATAGTAAACATAACAACACAATGAAACTAAACTAAACTACATAACAAAACAGTATAATCAAACTAAACTAAACAAATCAGCAGAATCAAACAACTAAATAACAAAAAAACAGCACAATGAAACTAAATCTAAACAATACAGCACAATGAAGTAAACAAAACTAAACATCTAAATAACACACAACAGAACAGCACAACAAAACAATCCTAAACTACACAGAATAATGAAAACAAAACAGCATAATGAAACTTAATTAAATAACAAAACTCAAAACACCAACTAAAATAACAATATAGCACAATGTAATTAAACTAAACTAAACTAAACTAAACTAAACAACACAGCACAACAAAGCTAAACAATAAAACAGTCTAACTAAACAGAGCACAAATAAGTAAACAAAACAGTGAAACTACACAGCATATCAATACAGAATGACAAAACAGTGAACCTAAACAACACAGCACAACAAAACAAAACAACAAAACAAAACAACAAAACAAAACAGTGAAACTGAACACAACGAAACAAAGCAACAAAACAGTGAAACTAAACACAGCACAACGAAACAAAACAATAAAAACCGTGAAACTAAACAACACAGCACAACAAAACAAAACAACTAAACAGTGAAACTAAACACCACAACAAAACAACAAAACAGTGAAACTAAACAACATAGCACAACAAAATAACAAAACAGTGAAACTAAACAACATAGCACAACAAAACAAAACGACAAAACAGTGAAACCAAACAACACATCACAACAGAACGACAAAACAGTGAAACTAAACAACAGCACAAGAAAATGACTAAACTGTGAAACTAAACAGCACAACAAAATGACAAAACAGTAAAAACTAAACAACACAGCACAACAAAACAACTAAACAGTAAAACTAAATAACAGCACAACAAAACAAAACAACAAAACAGTGAAACTAAAAGCAAAGCACAACAAAACCAAATGACAAAACAGCACAATGAAATGAAACTAAACAAAACACAGCACAATGAAACTAAACTAAAAATAAACTAAAAATTATGCAATGAAACAAAACTAAACTAACAACAACGCACAGCTCAATGAAATTAAACTGAAACTAAAATAAAACTAAACATGGCACAATTAAACTAAATAACAGCACAATGAAACTAAAACTAAACACAACAGTGCAACTAAAAATGCACAGCACAAAAACTAAACTAACACCAACCACTACACAATGAAACTAAACTACACAAAAAAACAGTATAATGAAACTAAACTAAATAACACATTACAATGGAATTAAAACTAAATACAAAGCAATGCAACTAAATTAAACAAAAATGCACAGCACAATGAAACTAAACTAAAAACAGCACAATGAAACGAAACACAGCACGATCAACTACACTAAACGACAAAACAATACAATGAAACTAAATAACGCAGCACAATGAAACTAAAAAGGCAAAACAATTAAACCAAACTAAAAAACAAAACATAATGAAACTAAACTAACCAATACACATCACATTTGGAGATTCTTTGAACAATTTGTTTGAACTCCACTTAAACAAAAACAAAAGGTGCTTTGCTTTCTTTAGTTTTACTACTGTTTTTGAAGTCAGACATTATCCACAGAGGAAATGTTTGTTAAACTATTCACTGCATAACTTTGTAATAGTTTAGAATTAAATGCAGAAGCACGTACTGCAGTTCTCCTCGTCTGAATTGTCGCTGCAGTCGCTCTGGCCGTCACACCTCCAGTGGTCCGGTATGCAATTGTTGTCCTTGCATCGAAATTCATGTGGCCCGCATGTCTTTTCATCTGCATACACAAACAAACAAAGCATCCATTTAAATGTCCCACTTAATATTATTGTGTAAAATAAACAGGATCCTGAGCTAGCTTAGATAAACTAAACTATAACATGTTTTTCTTTATCTTTTTTTTTTTTACAATATTCAGACTTTAAAACACTTATTAAATAAATTCATAGAAAATTAGGATTTTAATAACCCTGTGATGGTTTTCAGCTTATCACATAGGCTGGTATATTCATATCTTATTAGTACATATTTACTAATGTTTAATGTTTCCTGCAATCTGCCAGTTTTTACCATACATAAAACATAAGAAAAACTTTTTTTTTTTTTTTTTTTACAGGATCCCACAAAGGCTGAATCAAAGGCACAATGGTGTAAATCACATCTTCATTTCTCTAAAATAATCAACATGCTAATCCGAGCTCATTTGAGTACAGGAAATCAGGAATGCAATTTCCCCTCATCTGAATGTCTGCGACGACTAATCCAACTATCTTGAGAGATGAGAACATAATGCATGATTAATTGACAATCACAATGCTGTGTTTGAGTGCTAATTCCCTGACATAAATGACATTAAGAGAATTCTAATTTGGAAAGAACATGGCTGGAATATTAAGATTTGTCCCCAATATAGCTTTAGGGCTCAAATCACATTCAAGTTGGAAAAAAGAGAGAATTTTGCTCATTAGACAATGAAAATACCAATATATGTTTTTACACTCAATTTTATATGTTAGAAAGAAGAAAAAGATTCTTCGAATCAAATAAAAATGCAGCTGTTGTCCTTGCGAAATTCATGCGGCCCACGTCTTTTCATCAATCCAATAAAAATGCAGAAAAAAGAACCACATATTTACTTGATTTTAGCAGTTTGTTTCAAACAACGTTCAGGACATGCAGTTGCTCTGTTACAATATACTCTGATTTTTAAGACAAACAAACAAACACAGCAGGTGTACTGAATGAATTCATTGTTTTAATGCATTTGTGATAGTCTGTATGCTTTCAGTGTGCTACGGGCTAATTAGCTTGCGCTGACGTGCTGCCAACGTGAGGCAGATCATGGCGAATAATTCAAAATAAATAAATAGGATCATGCTGTGATGTGAGAGGCCACATCCAACAAATTAAGAGCCGTGTTCAATGCGTCAGAGCGAGGCAGCATGCTGAATGTTTCATAAGAGCTGAATCCAATGATCCATTCTTCTGAAACACGTTAATGTGGATCTTTAGTTGTGATGCAGGAAAACACATCGAAGCACTCAGCCATTCAAGCCAGAGCAACCAAGAAGAGCATGCAGTGATGTACTGGAACACAATGATGAAAAAACAAAACAAAACATTAATATCATTCCTGTTAACAAAACTAACTACATAAACTAATGCAAAGTACCTCAGTATCAACAATAATAAAAAAATAAAAAAAAATGTTTTTGAATCATTTTATGCATGTATTGTGTAATATGCATTTTTCAATGGCTAATGCCAACACCAGTAACTACGGAAAAGTTAATAAAAAATACTGATATTATATTTTATTTTGCCTATACTACAATATTATTACATTTAACAATTAATACATTACTTACTGTATTTTATTATTAGTAACATTATTACCAATAATACTTAAATATTTCTACATTTATTTATTAATACACAAATAATTACTGATAACATTTAAAATATTATTATTATTATTATTATTATTATTATTAACAACAACAACAACAATTTTATTGCATATTTTTGAATGACTGATGCTAATACCAGTTACTAAAGATGAACTACTGATTTTTTTTTTGTATAGGCTAAAATTTAAAAATCCATTTATATTTACTCAAAATAAAATATAAAAATATACAATTTATTCATATTTAATAATAATGTCATATTTACATAATTTACATAATACTTTAATAATTATTTAAAAATATATTAAAAATAAATTTCAATATTTTAACTAATTATTTTAATTTCTATGAGAAAAAAAAATAAAAAATGCTCAATACCCCTGCTAATCCAGTCCATTACAGTTCATTACATTATAGTCTTTCTGTTTTGAAAGCCCAATGCCAATGTCCATGTCCATTAAAAGTCTTGGTCCCCTTTTCATCCAGTCAACCTATCAATATGCCCTATGTCTTCTTTGAATCTTATGCACCCACCAGTGGATGCTTTTAATCTTAATATCTTGTTAAGAAATGACTAATTTTCAAAGAGATGTAAGCAAGTTATTGATTTTTTGAAGATGAAGCTCCATTCCGCTGATGGACGTTCAGATAGGCACTTAAAAAAAGTCCTCATGTTTAAAAATCAATACAGAATTATGATGGGTAAATGTGAATATTCCATTATATCCTCTCAATGATGTAAAGTGCACAAGTGTGTTGTATAATTAGGAGATATCCAATACAACCTCCAGAATAACAATATTGCCAAGACCATGATATTCTCTGATATTCAACCAAATTTATTCTAATTAGCTGAATAAATGTGCAACAGTTATCAAGTAACCAAATTTCTTAAAATGTATTTTTTTTTTAATTGTTACAGGCGATCTCATGGGTCAGGACAATTTTGCAGTTCATTTTTGTCTCGGACCCTACCAGACAATTTTATGTAACTTAAAAGTATATTTTGGTGACTAAAAAAGCTTTGAGATGTTTACAAGAAAAACATTGCAACTTTCTTGAAAGACCCAAATGGCAAAATTACAACCTTCAAGCTTACTTTCTTCTTTCATTGCAATGAAAGCCAGAGTGTTAGTTGGTCCCTTGGAGAGGTAAATTGTAAAATTTAGAGAATTGTTGCTGGACAGAAATGGACAGCACTTATGAAAAGTATTTTGGATTGATATAAAGTTCAAACAATTTACAAGACAATTTGTCACTGCAAGATGTGACCTACTGTGCTTGCCATTACAAAGTGAGAGATGTTACTTGCAATAACACGAAGATGCCCTTCTTTATTCAACTACAAAAAGACACTCACAAAAGGACACATAGAGGAATTATGTTGGATAAATGAGGACTTTAAAGTGAACACTACTACACAAACTTGAGAATGTCAGTCTTTTAAAGCTCTATAATACAAAGCCTTTCCGTCCCAAAAAGCGCATCTGTCAGGGTTATGTTGAAGTCTGTTTTGGTTTAGTTTCCATTGTGTTCACCGTCCCAGTTAGACTGAGTTCTGTTTGCTAGTTTGTTCCCTTAGTTACAAATTACGTTCACCAGTTGTTCATTATTTCCCTCGTTATCTCTGTATATTCAAGCCTTTGGTGTCCTCTGCTCTTGGTTCGGTCTCATTTATGTCAGATAGTTGCATTCTATGAGTTTCACCTCAGATTTATTATTAAATACTGTTTGTTTCTCTGAATCTCCTGTGTCGTGCATATTACTGCAGACAAACGTTACAGCATCATCTACAGAATAGTAGTATTCTACTACTATTAGTAATGTACTAGTAATGTTTTTACCACTCAAATCCATAGACTGTAAAAAAATATGGACGTAGTGTCCGTGACGTCACCCATAGAGTTCTGAACAGCAGTTTTGACGCATAAATGAGGCCGCGGCCATCTTACCTGCATGTGACCGCTCGTCACGGATAACTGAAAATGGGCAAAGAGGCGGGACGAAGTTGGAGCCCATGCGACTTGTTGCTGAAACCACGCCCGCCCTAACTATCTATCTTACATACTATCTAAAATATTAATAAAGATAGCCTTATCATTAGAAAGTACTAAAGGATTACTGTCAATCTACGGTGATTTTTTTACGATAACGTTATAGATTCTCGAACACCAATAGGCTAATTAATTTGTGTGGGGTGTGCAAATAACACAAATCAAATGGGATTTCATACCTTTATAATGAAATAGAGATCGCGAGATGAATCCAATCCGTGGCACTTGGGTAAAATATCCCAAATCTCTCAAATGTTCTCTCAAACTAATGAGCACGTATCCAAAGTATAATTTTTCAAAATGGTGCAGCAGTTTTAGTTATACCCATGCAGTGCTGTCGGAGTTGTATATCCTCCTGGTATTGTCACTGTAGTAAATCTCAGGAACAAAACTTTTAGCCAATGCCACGACGATCCAACAACGTGTGTCCCGCATGCGAGCACATGTACACAGACTGACATCTGTCTCGAGTATGCAGCAAGCCATATATTGTATAAAATAATCCAGAAAAAAGGCACAAATACGGCTGAGATGCCAAATTCAGTGGCTGAAATTAGCTGCTGAGGTAACATGACGGCTCACAGACAGCAGCGGCATACCTGTCACTCAAGTGACCACGCCCTTAATTATGCAGAACTTTAAGGCTTAATATAATTTAAACAGATGAGCTATAAAAAAATTCACCCCCCTCAGAGTTGTCATGAAGGGCAAAATTCGCAGTATAGACCAAAACCACAATATGAACCAGACTGTAAACATGTTTTTTTCTGCTGTAAACTTGGCTAATTTAACATGATGGTCAATGAGATTCTGCTCACTTCTGCAGCCTGTCCCTAGCGGCCAGTCGATGAATTGCAGTTTAATTCACTTCCGTATTGGCTTCACGAGAAACAGGGGGAGGTTGCCGCTTGCTCAAATCTTGTTTTTATTAGTTCACAATCCTCCCCATCTGTAACCTTCACCAGATGGGATTCTATTCTACGTCCTACTATCTTCTCAATGCAGTTATCATGAGGATTGAGAAGATTTGCCGTAAACGCAATACATTTTAAGCAAATAACAACTATATATATATATATATATATATATATATATATATATATATATATATATATATATATATATATATATACATTTTTGAGCCAAAATATAGCAGGTGAACTATGTATATGATGATGTATAACATTCTAAGCAATATTTACTACAGTAAAGATCGAGTGGATCTCTGAAAAGGTGTGATTGAGTGGAGGCGGGGCTCATTTGCATATTCATGGCTCCGTTTATACCAAATAAAGCAAATGTGTAGGGCTATATTCAAGCTATTTTATAACATGAAGACATTTTTTTTCCACAGGAAAAAACATTGATAAAACATCATATGTCATTTTGGTGATCAAAGATAAGTTTTAAGGGATACAATTATTGACTACAGGGGGACTTTAAGTAAATACATTTGAAATATGATAGTTATAATGGTTTTGTAATAAATGTTTTTTTTTTACTTATTAAAGTATCACATCATTAGTTTAACAACTTGCATCAAGTCAAACTTGATACCTAAATGAAAAGTCTCAATAAGCAACATCCAAGCAATGAACCAGTTTTCACCAGAAACAGAACATTTCGTCTACAAGCCAAAGTAGTTGCTTTACTTGGCATATTAAATCCAGTTGTCATTACAGAGGAGCACTGCTCTTTTAAAATGGAGGAAAACCAAAGAATCTGCATAATTATAGTATGTTAAATGTTCCATTTTGGGCCCGATGGAGAAGGCTAATCGGTTAGCTGCTCATAAAGCAAACACAATGCAACCTGACAACCCTCGCCCTGAGAAGACGTTAGCGCTTGGTTGAACAGTTTTCAGCAAAACGTCTCTTAGCACACTAGCATATCCACAAAACCTCAAGATTAGAGTAAGAACTCGGTTATGAAAGCTATCTTTATTCATCTGAGTCAGCCCTCTGGGTAAACAGTCGGTGCAAAATGAAAGCAAATGGAATGTTTTAGGAGTTTTGACTTGCAGAAAATTCTCACACTGAATTTTAACTAGGATATTTATGGATGGTGATGGTGGTGATGAGCGTGAGGTAATGCACGACGACGTCGACGGACTCACCGCAGTTGGCCTCGTCTGAGCCGTCGGCACAGTCGGGGTCCTCGTCGCACACCCACAGCTTGGAGATGCAGTGCATTGTGGTCTTGCACTGAAACTGGGACGGCGAGCAAGTGTTCTCGGCTGGAGACATAATGACATCATGTGATCAAAACTTTGAGAAGATAAGACAAAACACAGAAAAATATCAAATGTTTTCTTCGTATTAGAAAGTTCATATATTTTAAGCCTTTATTCTACTCAACACTTTTTGGAAGACACCAGGAGGGAGTAGAACCATAAAGAATCAGTAACAGACTGCAGAAAAGTGTTCTTTAATCTCCCCACAACACCTCCGAAATAAACACATGGATTGTGCATAATAGTAGGAACATTGCTCGCAGCAGGCGATTTGAAGTCCGACAGTGATTGGCTTGCAATTGATTGTATATAAGGAGGTGAATTTGCACACAAAGGCCGCTTTGATGGCTGTAGCGGTGGAGCTTGAGAGGAAATGAGAGGAATTAAGAGACAGCATTTCTCAGAGAGGGTTTTTGTGCTGACTTTTAATATGGTAAAATGCAACACTCTCTGAATGGTAAAACACTCACTCCTTGAGAAGTTAGTGGCACTAGTAACTTCATTGTGTTTTTTTTTTTCCTTTTAATTATTTAATTATATATCGCTACATTAACCAATAACAAGAATATTTAAAAACAACAACAACAAAATGCTCCGGAAATGGCAATTTTCAACTTAAATGGTTATGTTCACTTCAATTTCCTGATAATATACTCACCCCCACGTCATCCAAGATGTTTATGTTATTCTTTCTTCAGTCGAAAAGAAATTAAGGTTTTTGAGGAAAACATTCCAGGATTTTTCTCCATATAGTGGACTTCACTGGGGTACAACGGGTTGAAGGTCCAAAATGTAGTTTCAAAGCAGCTTCAAAGGGCTCTAAACGATCCCAGCCGAGAAATAAGGGTCGTGTCTAGCAAAACAATCTGTCATTTTCAAAAAAAAAAAAACAAAAAAAAAATGTATATACTTTTTAACCACAAATCCTCATCATGCACTGCTCTGCGATGTGCCACACTTTACATAATCACGTTGGAAAGGTCATGCACTGGAACTGCAATTTGGACCTTCAACCCATTGTACCCCAGTGAAGTCCACTATAGTGATAAAATTCCTGGAATGTTTTCCTCAAAAACCTTAATTTCTTTTCGACTGAAGCAAGAAAGACATAAACATCTTGGATGACATGGGGGTGAGTAAATTATCAGGAAATTTTAACTCTGAAGTGAACTAATCCTTTAATACACGTTATTGCTTGCTTGCTTTCTTTTTCTTTTGAATCTGAGGTTAAATTATGGCTAGTATATAAAACATTATTCCTGGATAATATTCGTAAGGTTCACACGGATTAATTTCAGAACATTTTAACATTGCTAAGCATGAATAATTCATGATAAAACAAGTAAAAAATATTGTTTCCAGGTGGTCTAACTAACCGCAGTTTCTTTCTCCTCACATCTTTGTTTTCAGACCACTGTGCGTTAAGCTAAGCCTAGACCCAACATTCCCGGAGGTACAGCGGCAATCCTGACCCACAGCGCTCTCCCTCCTTGGAGGAGGAGGTCTAAAGCCGGCCTCTAATGCCATGCTCCATATGCGATTATCCCTGTTAAACCCTCCCTCTGTTTGGCTAATCAGTGCCCTGGGCTGAGCTCAGCTCCCCTGGATCCAAGACACTGTCAGACCACCTCAAAAGCCTCTTAGAGTTCTGGGGACCCTCCGGGCTCCATCCAATGCAATGCTGTTAATAATTTTTCTCGTTTTTAACTTCTATCTTTCTGATTCTCTCTCAGAGAAGACAGACAGCTTCTCTTCTTCGCTCCACCATTAGGGCGTACCAAAGCTGGGCGTCTTATCAAAACCCAGCCAGATATTCGACTCTGGGGAGGAGTGAGAAATTAGGCCCCTGCTGTGCCTTCAAATGAAGGATTCTGATCTGAGCGAGGGTATTAACTTCTGCCAGTCTCCTCCTTCTGTACTGCCACCTAAATTAAGACTTTGCATTTGAACAAGGATTGAATCACCATCGCAGAAAGTAATGATAACTCCTGCCTGATTTCTGAAGGTGACAAGACGGCTTCTTTGCTTTCTGGTTAGCAAGTCTACCTTGCTTTCTCTTTACTCATTTCACTCCTTTCTTCTTGCCATCGGTGTTTTACATTTCCCACAAGCAATTCGGTCTAAAGCGCTCTGCTGGAAAGTAATGAGAAAACAAAATAGAACTTTCCGAATGTTTACCAGGCTTCTTGCTTGGCTCTTTTCTCATCAACCGATTCAAACTTCTCAAACATTTGGTTGAATCTGAGTTTGACCTTCACAAGCCAATAAATACATTCTGAGGACATAAAGAAAGAGATTTCTTGTATTTTCTACCTCTCACTTTTCTTTCGGAATTTATTTTGAACTGAAATCTAACTCAATCTTTTCTGAGGTTTTTTAAGGAACAAGCGAAAATGCGAAACAATGGCATTCATTGTCGGTGACTTCAAACGTGAGAGAGAAAAAGAATGAGCCCTATTGTCTCTTACGGCAATCAGTTTCATCTTCTCCATCTCCGCAGTCGTCTTGTCCGTTACAGCGCAGGTTTATAGGGATGCACTTCTGCCTTTGTGTGCACTTAAACTGGCCAGACAGGCAAATATATGAGTCTGAAAGCATATGCAACAAGAACATCACTGTACATCATCCCGTATTACTGTATGCTTGGTCTCCATTTATACATTCATCAATCTATAATTACCACAGTTGGCTTCATCCGAGTTGTCTCCGCAGTCGTTCTCTCCATCACAGATGAAGGGAGGGAGGGCACACAAACCCGTTCCACACTGAAACCTTCCGGGTTGGCATTTAAACTCCGCTGTAAGCAAAAGAAACAAATGAATAAACAAACAAACAAACGAAATGTTGAAAGGTTGAAACAAAGAAAGAAAGATAAAAGAAAGGTTGATGGATAGATAAAGACTGAAAGATAATGAACAAAGAAAGAACAGAATGAGTGAATGAAAAAAAAAAACAATAAGACAGAACAAACAAGTGAATGAACAAGTAAATAAACAAATGACAGACAGAAATATTAAGACAGACAAACAGAATGAACAAAGACAAAAAAACAGAGCAAACCAACACAAACAAAAATAAAGAGATCTATTGAAAGACAGCAAAACAGACAGACAGACAGAATGAATGAATGAATGAACGAACGAACGAACAGACAAAAACAAACAGAACAAAGTAATAACAAAGAACAAGTAAATTAATGAATACATAAGCAACTGTTCAGCTAAATGAGCAAATAACCAAATAAAATAAAAAGTTTAAAGACAGAAATAAAACAAAGAATAGGCAAAAAGCCAGACATATTATACAGAAAGAATGAACTAAAGATTAGTGTTTTTTTTTCTCCACAGGAACACAAGGCAAATGTCTTTTGTTCATTGTCAGACTAGACATCTCTACAGCATCTCAATTTGCCATAAACTGCTTGTTGAACTTGAGATACCAACTACCTGATCTATTTCTGAAGCTCTTTGCAGTAAATTAGACAATTCACCTCTCAATCAAACAAGCACTGGTAAATAACAAATGACCCGTTCAACGGAAAATTCAAAGAAACATTTCAATATGATGACAGACAAATCTTTATTCAAAAATAATCGCTCCATGAACCGGCGATGAAAATTACAGGAATAAGTTGTTCCTCTCCTCAACTCATGGGATAAATGGCTCATATGTCTAAATGATTTCTTTCTTTCAGCTAAGTGTAAAGAAATGGTAGTTGATTGTAGAGTCACTTAAAGATTCACATTTTCCTAATTGTTATCAAACTCAACCTAGGGATCTTGCTGTCTACTACCAACAAAGAAGCAAATCAGAGTGTGGCGTTAGCATGTTGTTAAGATAATAACGCAACATTAATACACTGTAAAACAGTACATTTTCAATTGGCGTGTCTTTTGTCTTGTCTGAAAATGCCTTGCGAAGTAGGATACATACAATGCTGCCTTCGAATTTAGCCAAAACAAGGTATTGCAGAAGGCATCATTTATGTTGCGTACATTTTGTGCCGAACCTCTACTATGATCCCTTAAAAGGCTCTCTAGGTAGGCAGCTTACTAGATTGAGTTTTAACGACACTACAAGGTGCTACAATAATGCTACAATTTCACTGGTATTTTTCAGTTTGGCAGATTGCCACCATGTTTGGTTACTTACGACAGTCTGCCGGCTCGTCTGATCCATCTCCACAGTCGTCCACTGTGTCACATTTCCACCAAAAGGGAATACACTCATCCGTACCACAGCGGAACTACACACACAGAGAAATAATCTTTTTAACAATTATTTATTGAGCAGCACACTGGATATATTTAGTAGTTGAAAGTGGTGCCAAGAGCAGTTAAGCTAGAGTGAAATTCAGGCTCCTGAAGTACTTAGAAAGTCACACCTGGCTAGCGGTGCAGTTAGACAGACAGGTTTTGTTGTCGTTTGCAAGGTAGAAGTGTGTAGGGCAAGCGCACTTGTATCCCCCACCAGGGGAAAGAAGGCATAGGTGACTGCATCCTCCATTAGTCACCTGACACTGATGCTTTGGCACTGAGGACAAACAATAAAAAACAAGCCCAAAACAACATGAAAGTCCTGACTTTAGCCCAAAAAATCATCTGAAGACTTATCCAAGCTGACATGAGAGTTTCTTGCTGTAATACCATCAGGCTGTCGGAGCGGATGGTAGACTTTAATGTCTCGAATGGTCTGCCAGGAGCTGAGGAGTTCTGTATATTGGCTGCCAGATGTCTTGTGAGAGCGAGTGAGGGTTTTTGACTTTTGGTCGCTCCAGTAGATGAAGTCCTCAAACAATGCGAGACCGGTAACGCCACCTATATCCTTGATGGGGACTGGAAAAAATGGGATTGAGAGAATCTTACTGAGGACAATTTGAGACAAGGCGAGATAAGATTCGAGACAAGATGACACTTACCTTTGTGTCTTTTTGTACCATCCAAATTCGAAAATAAGATATGGTTCTCATCGGCCCAGTAGATCCTTTTATTGATGTGGTCAATGGTCAAAGCTGAGGGAGCACGTATTTCTGTATCAATTATGACACGTGGCTTGTTGCCGTCCATCCCGATCCGTCCGATTTGGGACTGCTCACAGCAGTCAATCCAGAACACATATCTAAGGCACCATGGGAATAAATGTGGCTTTAAATGGTGCATTGCTCCTTAAAAGTATTCTGGGATTGCGGATTATTAACAATATTAAGCACCATTTACCCCGTCAGAGTGTCGAGAGCCAGAGCGGTTGGATTTCTCAATCCAGACCTCAGCAGTACGGTTGGGTAGAGTCCATTAGCTTTCGCCACCTCGAGGGTTTTTCTCTCGCCGTCACACCAGTACAAGTTCTTGCCAATCCAGTCGACAGCGAGAGCACTGGGGACCGACGTCCTGTGAACCACCTGAGAAAACATCAGTCAAGCAGAGTTGGTCCCTTTTGGCTAGTTATTCACATGGATTTATCCACAGCTAGTCCTGCAGGGAACAAATGCTTCCTGGAAGAAAAGCTCAGAATGGCAAGTGTGAGATGCAGCTGTGCACTATATTTTGCTATTAAAGTACAGTCTTATAAAAGTAAGTCTTTATTGTTTCTGCCAACTGTCATGGTAGTAATTGAAATGCTAAAATTTAACAGTATAAAAGAAAGCAAACAAAAAACAAAAATAAATTTATGTTAATATAATCCAAATTCTGGGCCTCACTAGCTAAGAATGAGTTAGCATGGCAGTCAGCCAGCACATTAGCAGTTGTTTGACTGCAACAACAACAGCATTCAACAAAGTTATAAGCGTTTGATGAAAATGGGGTGGGGAGGCTTTGTTTCATTAAACTAAACAAAAAAAAAAAAAGTCAATGGTATAATAACCTATAGATGTGTGGTTCTCAACTGGTCCACAAAAAAATAATTAGCATAACAGTTAGCCAGCAAATTAGCAGGTTTTCACAAAAAAAAAAAAAAAAAAAAAGTCAAACTACGACAACAATATTCAACAACATGTAAATTCAGCATGAACCTGTGTGTGATGGGGCTTTGTTTCTTCAAATAAAATGATAAATTCAAGACTTTGATAACCTTTAGGTTTGTAGCAACTTAACTATTTTCTGTAAATCTTAAATACAGTAGTAGTCCTGAAACCAATTCATTTGCGAACAGCTGCGCATGACTCGTACATTATAGCTAATTATCAGCGGGCTACATAACCCCTCAATGACAGCACTTCAAACTCCATAAAAATGACAAGAAAAGTTCCAAAATGAAATTTTACTAAAGAAAAAAAAAAGCACTTCACATCATTACACTTCTCATACTGATCACAGAAACCGCCTGTTTGGCATAAACAATACTCTTTCCAGCTGGCGGATAATCCAGCACTTTTAATCATTTTCGCTCTTGGTTGCTGGTGCCCCCTGCCTAGCACTTTAAGAGTAAGAGTAACATTCTGCAAGCTGATGAACATTAGAGATGAACATTAAAGACATTTTGCCTCAGACTGGGTTGTAATATCAGCGCTAATTAAAACTAGCCTAGCCGTGATGAATTTCAACATCATCACAGGTTTTCTAGATGCTGTGCTCACCGGGGAAACACTAGCATCTTCAGGTGAATGTTACAGAACGAGGTTAGGGATACACCACAGGGTGAAAGTGTGGTGTAATTTTGAGGGGAAAAAACGAAAAAAACAAAAACAATATGTGGTGAATTCAATTATGTTAAGTAAATTATTTGCACATGCCCTCTATGATGTTTTAGCAACAGATTCTATGATGTTTTAGAAGCAATTATTCTATATTCTAAAATATAAGTCACGATAATCATCTAAAATATCCCACGACTTGTATTCCAAAGCAACTTATATAATGTGATTAACGTCAAGCATGCAAAACATGCGCAACGCACACACATTTGGATTTGTGCGGAATGAGAGTAGTACATGAGCCCAAGTACACACATGCTGGTAGATTCAGTTTCAATTTAAATAAATTTGTTTGGGCTTGCTGTTTATACTAAATCTTGTTTATAATGAATGCCACTATAATTTATCTTTGTTTTATACTTACATTTTTCATTCCTGTTCTGTTCTGAATACCGTTTAAAATATTTGTTGTGGAGTGAGGGGAACTAAAATACATGTTTACAGTGTTTATAATGTTTCTAAACATTTTGTTTTATTTACCAGCATTTTAGATCATGTCTGAATGTAATAAAAACGTGATTTACAGTATACTGTAGAATGCAATTTCGACCTGCGTGCAACTTATAGTCAGGAGTGACTTATTTTGTAGAAAATGCGGTACACAAATCAGGTAATGATGAAAACATGCCGAAAACAGTAGTTCTCATAGTACAATTCTCATAATTTACAATTAAAATAAAAAGGAGGCATGATTGTGTTGAAAAGAATGACCTTAAAATAGCGCTGAAAACAAACTAGTTTCATTGAAAATATAAGCATACAATAGAGCATACTCTCGAGTAGGTATATACAACACGAATTCCGGAAAAGTTAGGGATCAAATCACATGAGGGAATATTTTATTCACAATAGAACGTAGATAACATAACAAATGTTTAAATTAAGACATCTTTACAATTTTATGCACTAAATGTGCTCATTTCAAATTTGATGCCTGCTACAGGTCTTAAAATATTTGGGACGGGGCCGGGGCATGTTTGCCATGGTGTATCATTTCCTCTTCTTTTCAAAACAGTTTGAAGACATCTGGGCAAGGTTATGAGTTTCTGGAGTTTTGGCATTGAAAGTTGGTCCCATTCTTGCCTGATATAGGTTTCCAGCTGCAGAAGAGTTTGTGATCATCTTTGATGTATTTTTCATTTAATGTTGCTCTAAAACCTATATATACCTTTCAGCGTTCATAGTGCCTTCCAAAACATGCAAGCTGCCCATACCATGTGCACTTATGCACCCCTATACCATCAGAGATGCTGGCTTTTGAAGTGAATGCTGATAACTCGTTGGAAGTTCTCCCTCCTCTTTAGCCCGGAGGACATGGCGTACGTGACTTCCAACAAGAGTGTCAAAATTGGACTTATCTGACCATAGAACACTTTTCCACTTTGAAACAGTCCATTGTAAATGAGCCTTGGCCCACAGGACATGACGGTGTTTCTGGACCATGTTCACAGATGGCTTCCTTTTTGCATGATAGAGGTTTAGTTGGCATCTGCAGATGGCACGGCGGATTGTGTTTACCGACAGTGGTTTCTGGAAGTATTCCTGGGTCCATTTAGGGGCATCCAATAAAGGTCTTCGGCCTTGTCCTTTACGCATAGAGATTTCTCCAGTTTCTCTGAATCTTTTGATGATGTTATGCACTGCAGATGATGGGATATGCAAAGCCTTTGAAATTTGAAGTTGAGGAACATTTTTAAAGTATTCTACAATCCTTTTACGCACTCTTTCACATCTCTGCCCATCTTTACTTCTGAGAGACTCTGCCTCTCTAAGACATCACTTTTATAGCTAATCATGTTACAAACCTGATATCAATTAACTTAATTAGTTAGATGTTCTCCCACCTAAATCTTCACAAAATGTCTTGCTTTTTCAGCCATTTGTTGTCCCCGTGCCAACTTTTTTGAGACCTGTAGCAGGCATCAAATTTGAAATGAGCTTATTGTGTGCATAAAATTGTAAAATTTCTCAGTTTAAACATTTATGTTATCTATGTTCTATTGTGAATAAAATATTGGCTCATGTGATTTGAAAGTCTTTTAGTTTTTATTTTATTCAAATTTAAAAAAAAAAAAATGTCCCAACTTTTCCGGAATCCGGGTTTTATTTTAAAGTAATTGTCACAACTGCTAAAAAAGTACATTCTATATAGTATGAATATGTGAAGAGTTTGGTTCCAAAACGCGATAAACGCCATTTTCAAAAAAATTGAGTTTCCGCCAAAATCAGTATAGTATCTGGTCTGTATTGAAAAGTCATTTATCATTTTTGCGCAAAATGTGATATCCGTCATGTTATTCTGTCATGTTTTCTCCCTTTCTTTCCAAAACGCGACAAACGCCAGTCTCCTTTTTCTGCAGAACGTGATATATCCGCTCAACCAATCACAGCGCACCATTCCACCCACTGTAAACATTGAAGGCTTTTTTAAAAAGCCGTTTTAATACCAATGTACTCTGCAAATGTGTTTATTTAACCGTGCGGTGGCGCCAGATACTCGTTAATCGGTGATGACAAATAATTTATAACATTAACAAGATGATCCGTTGAATTCATTTTGGGAGCAACGGCTGAATGTATTTTTAGTAAAATGCCTGTATATAAAATAAATATTTGCAAAGTTTAGACTATGTCATATATGTGAATTAACTTGCTTTGTTGTGTATTTTCAATTTGAAAAATAACTTTTATATTGATGGATTAATTGCATTTTGGAAAAAAAAAATGTCATGGATTTATTGCATTTTGGGAAAAAAATTATACGTTTTTATAATAAACTTTTTAAAATAAAAATGTAGATTTGAATTTTTAATGTTTTTATAACCAAAAGATGCTATGTGAAAGTTTGAAACAGAAAATAGTGGTTTTCATCTTGCCACTTTCTTGGTAAAGAAAACACCTTTTTACTCAAATTAATCAAAATGGACTTATTGCGTTTTGGAACCAAACTCTTCATGTGTAATATGAATGTAACTCAGACGTCAGTGCATCGCTTCCACTGCCAGTCACAAATCCTCTCCTGTGGCCTCATGGGATAGTAGCTTCTTGCAGGAAAAAGTAGGTCATCCGTCTACATTTTGTCGACTCTTTTATGAGTACTATGATTTCGGATATATTTCTTTTGTCACATACTGTTTTTCACCTACTATATAGTTGGGAAGTAGTACTATATAGTTTTGGATGCAGCCATTGACACTACACACACTTTTTGGCTGTCAAAATAAAACATGCTTTCGCATTTCCGTATTGCCCCAGTGGTTGAAACTGGTACTGCTACTACAGTATTTTCAAGCAATACACTGTGCCGCTTACTTTTAGTGCATGCGATGTGATAGGTACACCATGTAGAATGCTCCTAAAGCTTCAACGTCTGTGAAATTGTGTTAAAAGCAAACCAAAACATTTCAAACTCATTTGCATACAATGTCATTGAATCACTCTCTGAATCTTTTGATTCATATATTTACCATATTTTTTTCTATCACTGTCCTATGAAAAAGTCCCATTATGTAGAGTGGATTCATTTTGCCTTTAACTCTAACATCGATAGAGAATTTTATCACCTAACTTCGTTGCCTTCACAGAGGCTCTCTCTTTCTTTTTTCTTCTCTCTGTACTATAGCACACTATCATAAATCAGTTCAAGATCCAAAGTTCAATCAAGCTTAATGAGCCATTATGGCTCGATATTAAACATAATGAGCTCTGGCGGCCCAGCAGGGCAAGGCTGGCACACTATGCCCGTTTTCCGCCCTGAGTAATATACACAAGGGCATTGATGGAGAGAAGCGTGTAGACAGATAGCCACACACACACACACACACACACACACACACACACACACACACACACACGCACACACACATTGCTGTCATTGTAAACCTGGCTCATTTCATATCAGAAATATCAGTTATTCTTAGAAAGAAAAAGAAAAATCAAATAAGCTTTCATTTATTTGTTGGAGTGATGCAAATGTGTCTGCTTTTTCTCCATTGGAATTCATCAATTACACAATATAAATTGCACAATATAAAGAGTCAATCAAATTTACCTAGGGACAAAGGGTATTTGCATATGTCAATCTGCGCAATTCTGGGTGATTTCAAGAATAATTCAATGTAAACACACACACACACTCTCATGGATGTACCTTGAGGTCACTTCCATTCAGACGCATTCTGTTTATTCGGCGTCCGCTGGGTCTGCTTGTGTCAATCCAATAGATCAACTCTTTCCTGTAGTCAAAGTCTAGAGAGATGACATTACTGAGTCCCTTTAGAGAGAGAAAGTCAAAGAGAGAGAGACAGGCAAAGCGTGAGATTGACAGATGGGATTTTAAAGAGAGAACAACTTGGTAAGGTTTTTTTTTTTTTTTTAGAACAGTGGATACATTCACATTTTGCACTCCACCTGAAGAATAATATTGAAATAGTGAGATCCAAGCAGTCTGTCTTTAATTAACCCCTTTGCATTCAAGGATCACCAACAGCCCCAGAATATTAACATTCACTGCATGTTAAAACATCACACACTTACTTACAGGACAACATTAGAAAGATTAAAGACTCCAGCTTCGATATTTGACCACTGTTTATGATAAAACTAGATTGCAGTGAAATTAATTTATTAATTTACATCAGGAGTGCAAAATAATCAATTTGTAATTGTTTTATATTTTGAACATATCAACACTCATATGAATTCAGCACATCCACTCCGGTTTATTTGTGTTCACATCGCTTCACTGAACAGCGTCCGATAGGGCTCTTAATTCAAAAGTCTGCATCTTTGGAAAAATATAGATTTTTTCACACGTTTGCAAAATATTTTGTCATACAGAAAAACATTTCTATTCATTTTCCACTGAATTATACGGTCTAAAGAGCTGAAAGAGTGTTCATAGCAAGCTGTCTCTCAGTATTGGTCGGCACCTGCATCAGCATCACATGCATGTGTCATGGTGATCATGTGAAAGCATCAGCCAATACTGAACTGGCATTTGGACGCAAACACGAAAGTGCTGCACTGTGTTAATTGCGTAGAGGACTGACATGTAGAGAAGAAATTCTCTAAAGTCGTTATTTTTGTTTTGTTTTTTTGCACAAAAAGTATTTTTCCGCTTCATAACATTAAGTTTGAACCATTGTAGTCACGTTGACTATTTAACGATGTCTTTACTACTTTTCTGGACCTTGAATGTGGTAATTACGTTTCTTTCTATGGGGGATTAAAAAAAAAACCCGTTTGGATTTCATCAAAAATATCTTAATTTGTGCTTCAAAGATGAATGAAGGTTTTACAGGTTTGATATGACACTTTGACATGTCATTTTTGGGTGAACTAATCCTTTAATAGGTGGATTAATGTATAGTGGGATCAAGGTGGTGTAGATTGGCAAGCAATGTAATGCCAGAATAAAGGCTAATAATGGCTGAATAAAAACAAAAGTATAATGATAAAAGAATAATGAAGATTAAGTCTAATACCGGCAGAGGTGTGAAAGGTTCGTTGAGTGAGAACAAAAGAAACATGAATTGGTCAGTCAGCTGGCCAGACATTAGAAAACAGACTGCAAGTAGGTGTTTGCAGGGCAATCAAATATTTTATTAGCATCTTAGCAGCCTTCTCTAAAACTCACATGACATGTCTCAGAAAATGCTTAATAAAATTCATAGATTTAGAGTTGTCATCCTCAGATTTGAAATGAAGCATGATCAGACTTGTGGCTTCACTTTAATTGTGGTTATAAGTTGTTCTACCACATACACAAAAAAAAAAACAAAAAAAACAAAAAAAAACAAAAAAAAAATATATATATATATATTTATACACACATTATGTTTGAGCTAATATATCCATAATAACAGTCTGAGAAATTATATTATAAATTATAAGTATTGAACTGTAAAGTCTAAAGTGTTGGCTTTCTAAATGTATGTTGGTTATGTGTCTATTTTCAGAATGACTTATGAGCAGCAACCATTTATGGTAGTTTAAATAAAGCTGAGACAATATAAAATATAAATATTAGATGAAAAACTACACAAAAATGATAAATGTTTCCTTGGCAACTACCTGAATAAATTAAATAACTTAGACATACCACTGAAGTACTAAAATGGCTGAAAACTGAAATAAGAAATAAATATGTGTAAATGTTTCTAGTTTTCCTCTTCACTGTCCACCTCTTTTTACAAAAACCTTTATATTATTACATTAATTTATGCTATAATAAAATAAAGTAATATATAACAAAATAAATTTAATAAAATAAGGGCAATTTTTTTTTTAGTTTAGTTTGGGTTTTTAAATTATTATACTTTTTTTAGTTCTCCAAAATTCTCCTTTTTCACATTAAAATTTTATTTTTCCTTACAATGTTTTCATGCTCTTTCCTAATATAAAATAAATTAATAATGAAGACAAAGCAAGTATAAAGTGGACAGGAACTTCCTTTGCCGTCATGAATAGTATTCACTAGGCCAAGTCTCTAAATCAGTGGTCTCAAACTGCTGGCCCATGGGCCATTTACGGCCTGCCCTTCCCCTCTACCTGGCCCATAACTGATCTCAAAATAAAACATAATCGCGTCACATAAGCGGCCGCGCCGCATTCTCCTTCTTTCCAATGCGCTTTCGCTCCAGTGGCGTCTGTCGTTGCTATGCAACCATGAGCCGTGCTCTCAATCGCTTCTATTATGAGCGCGCTTGCCTAAATTACAGTAAAAGCACTTGACTTTAAGGCACAAGCGCCGATTTAAACCACCGAAACGTGTCCGATGCAGCCATTAAACGTTACCGATGCTCAAACGGCATCTTGGACAAATGTATCTCAGCTGTGTGAGCAAAAATGCTGCCAGGTGTCTGGCAAGAAACAGAAGAGTGTACAAATGTATTCAGGGATTGTATTTGTTCAGTACAGTGTTGTTCAGTGCAAGATTTTAATGTTATTTAAGCTAACATAAAGTAAGGGAAAATACTTCCACTAGATGTTAAAAACTAATAATGTATGTAACAATGAGAGGTTTTTATTTTTGGCAAAATAAAGTTGATATATTTAGCTCTATTTTTTTGTTTATTTTTGACCCCTCCACACCACAAGTGTTGCTGGTTTTGTTCCTAAATTACTAATTTTTATTCCATGCACCTTGTTGGATGTGAGAAGTTTCACCAGACTATTGCAATTAATAGTATTATATTAGTAGTATTATATAAGTATATTAGTAGTATTATATTAGTAATATTATTGTATAATTATATTACACTCTGTAACAATGAGAGAGACACTGCTGTTTACATTTTAGTATGGTAAATAAAATATTTATAGTATACGTATAAAAATATTTTAGTAGGCCTAATGAAATTTGAAGTAAATGAGAAATAATGCAAAGGAAAGTACATTTTCTGAAATGTTGCGCTTTCTTGCAGTTGAATGTTTATATGGCCCTCCTATGAGTTGTCAATCACAGAAACGGCCCCCCGCCAATTTGAGTTTGAGACCTCTGCTCTATATAATTTGATCTTCTCTATTCCATTACAACTATTTTATTTAAGCAAAAAGAAGCCCTTTATAAAAACAAAAACAAACAAACATCAAAACACATTTTGATTAAATATCACAACTTTTCTAGTCCAAGCCAACTCATTACAGCATTATTCCACCACTTTCTCCATACCTTTCGTATTGGCTTTTTATTTTAACTACATTCGTTAGAAATAAGAGCAGGACTTCCTTCGTCTGACAGAAACTTCCCATCATGCACTGCTAAGACTGTAGCCAATCACTTTCTCAGTAGGGGTCTCTCACATTCTCCTGCCGTTCTGTCTCGTTGTCTCAAAACCCCCTGCCGCGTTCAGATCTAATTTGCTGGACCAGACCTTTTAAATCAAACTGATGGAGTCTCTGACTGATGAATCAACCCAAGCGTGTATTTTTAACTGCTCCTTCAATGGCAAGCCACTCAATCTCTTCACACATGGGCCGTGAGAGGGTTTCTTATCCGACTGTCCCTTCAGAGCCAAATCGGTCAAGAATCCTTTTGCATTGACAAGTGGCTTCATACAGATTTAAAGATGACTACTGTGATGATATATTTACCAGTTAGGAGTGATTAAAGGAGCCATAATTGACACTTTTTCATAATCATTTAAGTAGGAATATTTACGATTCCAGCCACAATATGACCTTCGCGTGCAGATATTTCCAGGCGTCGATATCCATGACAATCAAGTGTCTAAAATACTCAGGTTGAGCTTGTGAATTTCTATAAAGCATCACAGGTGGCTCTTGATACTGCACATCCCTCTGTGCTTTTGGATGTTATGTCTATATTAATCTCCATATGCTCCTAGCATATGTATTTTTTTGAAATTACATGGGAATATGGAGGTATGGGAACACGCTAATGAGTTAGATCTCAACCGGACGGCATCTGCGAGCACAACAGTTTCAATAAGAAGTGATTTTTAATATCAGAATAAGCAAAACATTTTGTTTTAGAGAGCTTTACTTGTCATACCTGTTTCAGAAGAGTGTAGTTTGATCCATCCAGGCTGATTTTTCTGATTTCATGGTGATCTGCAAGAATAAGAAAAGGCTCCTCCGCTGGGAAAAACGCCCAAAACAAAACAAACAAACAAACAAAAAAAAAACATTTAATGCTTGTTATCTACAAACCATTGTCTGTCTTTAAACCTATGAGACTATAAGTGAATAAAAAATTACTTTGGAATTTGGTACTTGGATTTCAAATACTTTAAAAAGCCTTTAAATATGTGTTTGTATTGCTCTACGGATTATTCTGTGTACAAGACAAGACTGTAACTTGAGTTTGATGACTTGAAATCGATTTCCTGTGAGCTGCCAGCAGTTGAACATCCACTTCCTGTCAAGACTGGGACTTAGACATGCCAGTCATTTGCAAACAGAGCTTTATTACTTGAGTATGCTTGTGTGCAAGTGCTTATGGGCGTGAAGGAGAGACACAGACAAAAATGCACTGCAATTGTACCATGGTACAGAGACGTATCAGATGGTAATACCATGGTATTTTTATGTATACTATGATACTAATTCATACACTAATTCATATAGTATATTGTACTTAAAAAAATCATTCTATGAAAGATCATTCTTCTATGTGCAATTTTATGGATATTATTTGACATTACAAACATTGTGTTCAAGGTCATGAAACTAAAACCAGCTTAATAGACATAGAATTAATGTGTAATATTTCTACATACACCAATCAGGCATAACAATATGACCACCTTCCTAATATTCTGTTGGTCCCGCTTTTGCTGCCAAAACAGCCCTGACCCATCGAGGCATGGACTCCAATAGACCCCTGAAGGTGTGCTGTGGTGTCTGGCACCAAGATGTTAGCAGCAGATCCTTTCAGTTGCGAGGTGGATCAGACTTGTTTGTTCAGCACATCCCACAGATGCTCAATTGGATTGAGATCTGGGGTATTTGGAGGCCAAGTCAAGACCTCAAACTCATTGTTGTGCTCTTACTGAACCTTTTTTGCTTTGTGGCAGAGCACATTATCCTGCTGAAAGGGGCCACAGCCACCAGGGAATACTGTTTCTATGAAAGGGTGTTCAAGGGTGTTCTAAGCTTAGGTAGGTGGTATGTGTCAAAGTTACATCCACATGGATGGCAGGACCCAAGCAATTTGAGGTACAGTAGTTCATCTGTTGGATCGGACCACACGGGCTAGCCTTCGCTCCCCATGTGCATCAATGAGCCTTGGCCGCCCGTGACCCTGTCGCCGGTTCACCACTGTTCCTTCCTTGGACCATTTTTGATAGATACTAACCACTGCAGACCGGGAACAGCCCACAAGAGCTGCAGTTTTGGAGATACTCTGACCTAGTCGTCTAGCCATCACAATTTGGCCCTTGTCAAACTCGCTTAAATCCTTACACTTGCCCATTTTTCCTGCTTCTAACTAGGGATGCTCACATTGACTGTTTAACCGTTAACCGAAAGTAAGAATTTTAACCGATTAATACTATCAGTTAAACGTTTTTTTGCTGTTTGCTGCATGGTTAAAGAAAAATATGCTATATATACATATTATTTGTTAACTCGCGGGGCGTTTCACACGTGCCAGACATATTTCGCTAAGCAACAAGCAAAATGAAGAGAAGTACTGACCATTTCGATAGAAAGGGTCAGGCGCGCCGTTGGCACGGGGGACAGGGGGATCAGGACCCCCGAAGTTTTGAAAAGACAGAATTCGACCCCCGCACTTTTGATAAGGGCTGCTTCAATCAGTCATTCAAATCAACCATTTTCACGTTTCTGTGAGCTTTCGTTCATAAATAATCAACTGTTTTGTCGCAGATGTGAAGAAGAGGAAACACGCGATCTCCAAGCAATCGATCACAGCGTGCTAATGTTTTAGTACAGGTCGATGGTATATAAATCGTGGCCGAACGTTAGCGTTTGTCAATCAAGCCAAACCGTCCATTTAGAAACCGAGAAATTTGACACTTTAAGGTAAGAGGCTGATCTCTCAGATTGACGCGCGAGCTGGCTTGACTGAAGTTTTCGTGAGGATTTGTAGTTTATGGACTGTTTTGAGTTCGGTATCTAGAAAGTTAAAAGCATTGATGGCATCTATAAAAGAGATATCTAAAAGCGAAACGAAAATTATTGCCTCGACCGGCGACACAGTGGGGAGGACGCACGAGAGGAGACCTGCGCGTTTAATTGGTATGTGTATAGCTACTGTAATACTGCATTTACAAAGCTTATCAGTGGCATGCACTTTCTGTTGTTTATCTGTTCTATGCTTTTGTTTGCATGTTAAAATAAACCCGTGGAAGACACAGACACTCGTCAATTTTATTTTTTATTTAATACCATAGCCTATATATGTCATATTATCATCATATAGGCTATACAATATTATAATCTTATCAGTTAACGGTTAATAATCGGATAACGAGCGTCGGTTGTCGGTCGAGAAATTTAACCAAATGAGCAACCCTACTTCTAACACATCAAATTTAAGGACAAAATGTTCTGCCTAATATATCCCACTCACTAACAGGTGCCGTGATGAAGAGATAATCAGTGTTATTCACTTCACCTGTCAGTGGTCATAATGTTATGCCTGATCGGTGTGTATATATGTTTTTTCAAATATCAATTGTTATAAACTAGCCGGGTAACAGGGTTGACATTTTAAGACACTTTAAAAGATAACTATAAAACTGAATTTTCTTTAGACAAAACATTGTTAAAACATTAAAACTTATTTTAAATATTATATAATCATAGTTTAATTGTATTACTAACATGTCAACGGTTCTGATATTTTAAAATACTTTAAGAAAATGTAAAAAAAATATATATATTTTAAATGTTATTTACTGTAATTATAATTATATTTTAATAATATTATATTAATTAAAAATAAATATTTTTTTCACTACACAATATGGCAACAGGGTTTATATTTTAAAACACTTTAAAAAGACAGCACAATAAAAATGAATTTTCTTTAGAAATTTTTTTTTTTTTTTAAAAATCAAGTATTTTATTATATAATCATATTTTAATAATATTACTAAAAATAAATATCAATGGTTCATTATACAGTATAATTGTAAAGGGGTTTATATTTCAAGATACTAAAAGATAAGGCAAACAATGTTTTGAAAATATATTTTTTAAAACATTACAAATTATATTAAGTATTCTATAATTATATTTATATTTTAGTTATTTTGTGTTATATTACTTAATAAATATAATTTTTTTAATAAACAGTATGGTAACAGGGTTGATATGTCAATTCACTTTAAAAAGATAAAGCAAAAAATTTAATTTCTTTAGATAAAAACACTTTACATTACATTATTATTTTAAATATACAACTATATTTATATTTTAATTATATTACTAAAAATAGATATCAACTCTTCACTATACAATATCATGGTAGCGGGGTTGATGTTATTAAGATAATTTAAAAAGATAATTTTCTTTAGACAAAGCATCTTTATAACATTAAAGCTGCTTATATTTCAATTATATTATATTACTTGAAAATATCAACTTTGAATTTTACAATATCATGGTAAAAAGGTAGTCTTTGGAAGTTTTTTTTAGTGGCTTCTTTGCATGTCAGTGGTGTTTGCGAGCAAGCACTAAATGAGTGTATGTAAATGTGTCTTTCTTTCATACAGTAAATAACTCCGGGCAGATGCCATATGTCACACCTGGATCTGCTCTTAGCCAATCAGAGCTCATCTCCAGCTGAAGAACTAATTGTCTTCAACCTCCTGTTGCTTTTCTTCTAAATATAAGTCGCAACAAGGATCAGTATGTGTGTTCCTGCCATGTGGTTCGTTTCTGCTCAAGTTTGACAGTAAAATCTTTGTGAGGGTCCATGAGAGCTAATTCACACCTGTGCTGCTGAATAGAGCAGAGGTACCTGAGAGAGACCTGCAGCTGTGCGGGTTACCAGCGGGACGCTGGTATCCATCGGCACACAGGCAGTGGAAAGATCCGTAGGTGTTGATGCACTGGTGACTGCAGGGAAAGTTCTCTGAACATTCGTCCACGTCGATGCAAGTCCTGCCGTCGTTCTTCAGACGAAACCCCGGCCAGCACATACACTACAAAAAAAAAAAAAAAAAAAAAAAAAAAATTGTGGATGAATCTTAAAAAAATCTTTCAATAACATTTTTAACATGTCTACACAAAACAAAAATAAATAAATAGAAGAGAAAGTGCATTTCTCAGAAACAAATATTGTTTGTATGCGTTATATTTTAACGTTTTCAAAATAAAATAAATCAATTATTGTACATAAAAATAAATAAATGATGTTATATAAAGCAAATATTATGAATAATTATTATTAGAATTAATATTTATTATATTTAAACTATTTTTAATTAACATAATTAATTTAATGGTCATTAAAAATATGCAAAAATTATTACAAAATTATATATACATATGTCATTCTCCTGCTGTCATCCTCCATGTCATTCTCCTGCTGTTATAGGTTTTATTGTTTTATTTATTATGTTTATTACATTTTATTTTCTTAAGCAACTTTTCTATGTGACTTTTGGGTGAAATATGACCATGGGAAATTTTCTTGAAATTCACTCTAATAAGAAGTTAATGGACAGGAAGTGAGCAGTGAAACAAAACGACGCTTACAAAGTTTCTAGCTCATTAGTTTAGTCATTAGTCCTTCATTATTACTATGCTTTACATTTTAATTGTGCTGTAACAGAAGTTAAAATAAGCAAGAAAAACACAACTATAGTAAGTCTGGAGCCGCCGTGCCCTTGACTGCCTGTTTTTAAAGTCAGTGTGGCTGTCAAAGGACCAGGCCAGTATTCTGAGACGTCTGCCAAACGAGGCTGTTCGATCTGCCACTCACTGTGTGTGTGTGTGTGTGTGTGTGTGTGTGTGTCTGTGTTTGTGTGTGTGTGTGTGTATTATTCTCCCACCAAAAGCACACTCTGTGCCTTACATGTCATTCTCCTGCTGTTCGCTTAATCATCTGATTTTCTCAAGCTTTAAATATCTAGCATACACATTTTAGCATGCTTGTTTATACATTCAATGGTAAAAAGTTGTAAAATGACTGAAAATCATAACATTTTCTACGGATTTAGCGCCAAGTACTATAAACCTCTGCGGAATGCAAAAACATATATTATTACTTTCGACGATTTGTTTGCGCAGACTTTTCCAATATTGTTGCAGCAGCTAAAGCCTGCTAATGAGGTTTACCGAAGATTTGCAGGAAAAACAAAAACATTCTTTTGTATTCGTAGGTCGTCGTTTCGTCTCTCTTTTCCAATTGTGGATGTTTTTTGTGCGGAACGAACCTGAAGTTGAACCAGACACTTAATTGGTGGAAAGAAAAACCTCATGCAGCATGAAATATGTGCTCTCTCACACACCTTGTATCCCACGGGTAGGTCTTGACAGTCCTGGGTACAGCCGCTGACTTTACGGTTTAAACACTCATTAACGTGGCAGTTCCTCTCATCCGATCGGTCCCCGCAGTCGTCATGCTGATTACACACACTTCCCAGTGGAACGCAGCGGCCGTTTGCGCACATGAAAACCGAACCGTTGCACAAACTTTCTAAAACATGGAGCAGCGAGAAAAAAAAAAAGGGAGAGACAGAAATGGACAAAACCATCAGATGACAAAGAGCTCAAGTGGTTACTAGGGTGTGCTGGGTGGAGTGTAGCACGTTTCTATGCCCTACCTAGAGTTACTATGCGGTTGCTAGGGTGTTCTGGGTGGTTTTTAGCATGTTGCTAGATTGTTGCCCACTGGTCCAAGTCAAATTAGTGTTTTAAAGTTGTGCTGTAAACATGTTGTAAACATCTGAACTGAATTTCCCCTCAGAAATATAAACATAAAATGTTTCTTAATGAGCTTGGCTGGGAACAGTAATGGCATCTGTTAACATTAATGGCATATGTTTGCCCTGAAACCAAAAAATGAAGAACAGAGGCGCAGCAGTTTCATCAGCCCCTCTCTGCCCACCTCAGGTGGCACTGGCAGGGGTACAAGACGCAAACGGGGAGGACCAGGTGTTCTGACAGATCCCATATGGGACAGAACCCTAGTACCTGTCAGTCAAATGGGGTGCGTGACACACGAGAGGGACTCGCCTGCAGCGGAACACTTTGGGTTGATTGGCAGCTCGTCTGATTGGTCCAGACAGTCGGGGAAGCCGTCACACTCCCATTGGGCTCTCAGTAAACAACGCCCATCCGCACAGCGGAACTCCTCTTCTTTGCATAAACGGTACTCTGGAGAGAAAGAGTATGACAGGAAGGACTTTATAACAATAAGGCAAAACGTTTGAGCAGTTACTGTTTCAAATGTGTGATATATCAGTCACTATATTCCTGCGATAACCCTTATTATTGAGATAAAGTTAATATAGAATTACAAAAGAAAGAAATATTGTCACTCAGTTGTAAAGGCACAATTGCAAGATATGAAATAACAAATCAAGTCACAATACTGAGAAATATTCACATAAAGTCACAATGGGAGACAAAGTTGCTAACTGTGAGAAATAAAGTCACATCATGATATATAGCCATATTGTGAAAATAGTCAATTGCAAGATATAAGTCATATTGTGGAAATGGTCACAAGTGCGAGATATAAAGATATATTGTGAAAATATTCACAAATGCGAGATTATAAAGTCATATTGTGAAAATCGCCAAAATCACGAGAAATAAAATAATATTGTGAAAATAGTCACAGTTGTGAGAAAGTAACAGAAAAAAGAAAAATAACAGAAAAAAAAACCCAGAAAAAAATTCATGATATCAAGTCACAATGGGAGACAAAGTCTCAAATTGCAAGAAATAAAGTCACATTGTATGATATAAAATCATATTTAGAAAGAAATCACTATTGCGAGAAACAGTCACTGTGAGAAATCACATTTTCAGATATTAAGTCACAAAAAGTTGTAATTATAGTTATACTGAGAGAGTAAAAGTCACATTTTGAGATATAAAGTCGGAATTGGGATTTACAAACACAATTTTGATTAAAAAAAAAGTCGCAATTATGAAAAAGGTTGCAATTACGAAAAAAAGTAACATTGCAAGATTTAAAGTTAACTTTTGAAATATAAAATTACAAAAATGGGACATATAAATACAATTATTAGAAAAAAGTCACAATTAACATTTTCAAAAAAAAAAAGGTAAAAAAAAAAAAGTAAGACCATTGAAATGTTGGGCATTATTTTAATGATAGCTACACTTTTTTTTCCAATCAAATTCTCATTACTAAATTAAATTAAACATACATATATTTATATATTTTTATATCATCATGGCAGTATTTGTTGAACTCACTTTAATTTACACAGATTTAAAGGGTTACTTCATCCAAAAATGACATTTCTGTCATTAAGTACTCACCCTCATGTCGTCCCAAACCCATAAGACCTTCGTTCATCTTCGGAATACAAATT
The DNA here is from genome assembly GCF_024489055.1 of Chanodichthys erythropterus. Classification (NCBI taxonomy): domain Eukaryota; kingdom Metazoa; phylum Chordata; class Actinopteri; order Cypriniformes; family Xenocyprididae; genus Chanodichthys; species Chanodichthys erythropterus. Next base: position 11,057,955 of record NC_090230.1, read on the forward strand.
AAGATATTTTTGATGAAATCCGAGAGTGTCTGATCCACACACAGGCAGCAATGACATTGCACCTTTTGACATCCAGAAAGGTAGTTAAAAAAATGGTTAAAATAGTCAACGTGACTACAGTGGTTCAACCCTAATGTTATGAAGCAATGAGAGTACTTTTTGTACGCAAAAACAAAACAAAAATAACGACTTTATTCAACAATTTGAACTGTTGTCATAAGTAGTGAGCTCATAGCAGGCTTCCTTGTTTACATCCAAATGCCGGCTCATTACTGGCCGGATCTTGTGTCAGCATCACATGTATGCATTGTGCTGCTCACGTGAACAGCCTCGGCCAATACTGAGTTGGTGTTCGGACATAAACAAGCAAGCCTGCACTGAGTTCACTACGTATGACAATGGTTCAAATTGTTGAATAAAGTCGTTATTTTTGTTTTGCACACAAAAAGTATTCTCGTCGCTTCATAACATTAAGTTTGAACCACTGTAGCCACATTGACTATTTTAACCGTGTTTTCAACTACCTTTCTGGACGTCAAAAGGTGCAATGATGTTGCTGCCTATGTGTTAATAATTTCTTAATTTGTGTTCTGAAGATGAACGAAGGTCTTAATGAGTACTTAAGTGAGTACTTAATGACAGAAATTGTATTTTTGGGTGAACTAATCCTTTAAAAAGAAAAAAAAAAACTTATTTTATGCAAAAATATAGTTTCTCATTGTCTTTCTCTTTTGTAGTGAAATGTGAGCTGGACAGGTGTGTGAGATTCATCTTCATAGGTAAAAATAAAAAAGCTGAACAGATGTATTTCAGTTAATTATTATAAGCTAGTATGTTTATTCTTAGGTCTGAGGTATGGAACACTTAGTTTTGTACGTATTCCAACCATTGAAATGTCCAATTAATGTTGTGCCAACATAATTACACCACATTAAACAGGGTGCAATGGGATGGTCATTTTCGGTAGAAACTAATGAATCGAGAAACAGAAGCTACTTACCGCATTCAAGAGACTCATCAGAACCATCTCCGCAGTCGTCGTCATGGTCACACACAAAACGCCGCGGGACGCAGTTCTGGTTCCGACACTGGAATGTGCTGTCAGTGCACGTGTTGTTTGGAGCTTATAAAAGAGAGGAACAGGAAGAAACAGGAAGTTAGCTATGTGTTAGGATAAAAGGAGGAGGATATAATAGACACCCGAGTCCAATTATTTTGGTTGAAAGTCGGAAAACTCAGGGACAGCAGATAAAAAGACGTCATTTCAGGTAAATCTGGCACCTTAAAATCCAACAGCGGTGTTAATTATTGTGCATTAAAATAATAAAAAATAAATCAAAATACAATAAAAAATGGATTTTATAATAATAATAAAAAAATTAAAGAATTAAAGAGTTAAAGAATTGAAACATTTTAAAGTTGTCAACAAAACTAAATTCAAGCATATATGCATAAATATAAGAAACATATATACCAATATATAACATATGTCCAAATATATAACTAATACATTAATTTACTAGCTTCATTAATATTGCAAAAAGGAGCCATCATGTTACTACAATGTGGTTTGAGGTGAAAACAGGAAATGTACAAGGACGTTGCTAGTTTTGTAGAGGGAAATATCATGGTTGAAATTACCACAGCCAGCTACCGCTAGTTCATCGCTGCCATCAGGACAATCTCTCTCCCCGTCGCATAACCAGTTCCTTGGTACACAAGCGTATGATCCTGGGCAACTGAACAAGCCAGGGGCGCATGTTGCTGAGCCTGCCGAGAGAGAGAATCAGAAAGAGAGATCGAGAATCTCAATCTCAAGCCAACATGCTGCAATGTCATTAATGAATATTCATGTATTTAAAAAAGAAAAAAGAAAACCTTCCTCCAAGTAAATAAAAGCTTTAAGCATTGTTATAAGAACTTTTTTAACAATCTGCTTGTGTTTGACCTTTGTGAAAATTGAGTTTTTTTTCAGAGTCCATTTGTTAGGAGCACAGCATGGCCATAAATTCGCAACTATGATGAAACCGCAGGCCAATTTTTCTTCCCGCCTCTTTCATGTTGATTTATATCCTTCCTCTCAGAGGAAGTCTTTCATTGTGTGGCCTAAATGCAAATTCATGCTTCAGAGTTTTACCGCAAATTTCCTCGCTTTCGTCCAATCCGTCACCGCAGTCGTCCTCCCCGTCACAGAGCCATTGTTTGGCGATGCACTTGTTTTTTGAGCAGGCGAACTGATTCCAAAGGCATGATGAATCTAGAAGGGAAAAGTTTGAACTTTGAAAACAAACTCAAGGGAGACCGTAATGACAAGTAAAGAAACAGTACAAACGAAAATTTCGATTCTGTCATCACTTATGTTGTTTTGAACCACTTTGAAACTAGTTCTTCCAAAGAACACAAAATATGATGCTTTGGAAACATTCACGCTGCTCTTTTCCAAATAGAATGGGTCGTCAAGCTGTCAACAGTATTCAAATTTACAAAATATTTTATGATATGGTTCAGGGAAGTTAGAAAATCATAAGGGTTTGAAAAGACATGAGGGTGAATAAATAATGACAGAATTTTGGTGGGAATTATTCCTGTCATTATTTAAAACTAAGAAAAAGAACATTTATACCCTATAAAAAGCAAAATGGAAGAGAAAACATTTATGAATCCATTCAATAGTTATACGTTTGTTTGTGAACGCCAAATTGAGTGCAGAGGGTGGCCTCTAAAAGCTCTCTTCGCCCTTGTTGAGATTAGAGATTCAACTTTGGAAGACGATCCTGCTAGCAAGCACTTTTAAAGTAATTGTCCACTTGCATACGCACGCGAGCGAGCCACGAAAGGTGCAAGCAAATATGCCCCTATCAGCAGTCTGAAAGTTTGTTTGCGTTTGCCATCGATTTTGTGATATCTGGGCAAAGCCAACAGGGGCTGAAACAGAGAGACCAAGGTCAGAAAGAGAAAGGTGTGACACCTAAAGGCTGAAGACAATGAAACTGAAGAGGATGAATAGTTAAATGAGGGTGATTCTTCAAAAGCAGCCATAGGGGAGGTCTCAAATGAACAAATAACCAAAATGAAAGGTGAAAAAAGCACTGGAGCATTTGTCAAGATCAAGGACATGGAAAAAAATCTGTATTACTTCTGATTTTGGGTCAGTGATTATGAGGGCGCCGAGTGGTCCAGAGTTGCGCTGGCTACATGGGAGCTTCACTCGCAGATCAGAGTTCTTGTTCAGAATACAATGCTTTGAAGCTGAACCAAATGGATTCCTGCCATGGGGTCAGGACAGAAGCAAAGCAATGACTGGTCCCAGCAGGAAAGCAGAACTTCCTAGAACTTCCTACCTTAATGTTGTGCTTACTACGGAGATACATTGGAGAGTTTGAGATGGAGAGAAACATGAATGTCTATAAGGTTAATAATTATACAGTTATTATTACCGCAAGGTGTGGATGGAATAATCCTTCACCTACTCTTATACAATTTATAAATTTATCCTAACACAGGTCTTCTAAGCTTCTCTCCCAAAGAACAGCCTGAAAACTAAGTGTGTTGGTTTACGTAGACATGAATTTCAACAAATGCAAAGAAAGTGAGTAAAAGTGTTTCTTCATTATTTTTACTAAGAATTATAAAGATTTTTTTCTGTATAATTCTTAGTAAAAATAATGAAGAAACGTTCGTATTTCACACTATAATTGTTACTGTTTTTGAAATGCATCTTTACGCACAACTGCCAGCCTGCATGGAGAGCATCTTGAGACTCCAGAGACACCAGGACCTTCAAATACCTGTTTGCTGCTCAACACTGGCTTTTTTTTTTTTATAGCTGCCCTTTTAATACAATTAATTTTTTTGACAGGAACTTTCATTAATAAGCCTTTATCTGACCGAGTTCTGCTGTGCTCTAAATTACTCACAAATCTATCAGATAATTTGATAATCTCCATTCAGTTTCACAAAATATTAGTTGTTTTCATGCCTTTTGCACAACATTGCACCATTTCGCGCTTTTCATCTTCAGAAAGATCCTTCTTCCTCCCCATATTATTGCATGAGAACTGTGACTTGCTTAACAATGTGGAACAACCTCTAAGTAGGGTTTCCACAGACCTGGCAAATTATTTTGTCTGAGATTGATACCAGTTATCTAAAAAGACATGGCTAAATAAACAAACATACATTTTCTTAGAAAAACTAAAATCTGAATGTTTATCCTACTGAAATCTTACTGATATGTCACTTGCATAATAATTTGGAATGCGGTGTATAGTCACATTGTGAGATATAGTAACAATTCTGGGGAAAAAAATCATAACGAGAAAAATGAAGCCACATCGCAAGATTTTTAAGTCACATTTTTGGATATAGTCACAATTGGAGGTATAAATTAGCAAAGATTGTAAGGTTGCAATTTTGAGAAAAAAATTAAAAAAAATTGAAATATGAAGTAAAAAATGGGGCTTATAAACTCGCAATTAAAAGAAAAAGTCACAATTACTGAGGTGGAAATGAGCTTCAATAAAATGCAGCCATTCATCAGGAATTTAAAATAAAAGAATAGGACAGAGTAGACTAGAAACAGACTTGATGATAACTGTAATGCTGTAAAACCAGGAATGTCAAGCAGCTAAATTCCCACATTTAGCACTTACCACATACTAGCCGTGACAAGTGGATCAATAGAGCAAAATAGCACTTACGCTCTAATGTAGATGGTAGCGCGTGACTAGAAGATAAATAAAATCTTTAGACGTGAATATATTCATTAGGATGACATATAGAGTGCAGAATGTGTCCGGCAGGCATGATTAGTTGATAAATGTAAAAAGGTGGCGCTCACCGCATTGAAATTCATCGGCTCCATCCTCACAGTCTTTCTGTCCATCGCACAACCAGACGCTGGAGATGCAGTTTCCACTGGGACACGCAAAATGGCCGTCCTCACACGTATGGACTGCAGAGGCTGGGAGAAAAGCCAAAATGGGGACAATGAAAGATTAAAGAAACCTGTAGAAAACCATCAGCGATTCCTACTGCCTGATATTACCAAAGGGTAGGTTTGCTAGGTTCACTCACCACTTCAAGAAAAGGATGAGAACATGCTGTAAACAAATCAACTGTCTGACCTCTGAATGTCTACCTCAACTTCAACCATCCAGTTTGTTATCTGTGGTTTTATATGTGTGTTTGGTTTCTGACTTGTACATCAAGGTCATTTTAAACCTGCAACATCTGCAACAGTGTACCTTGATTGGAAAAACCACAGCAAAGGTCAGAAGCTGAATTGCCTTCATATTTTTTAATTTCTATAAGACTCTTCTGCAGTTGAGTTTTAAAAAAAACACACTTTTTTTTTTAGCAAACATTCCCAGAGAATCAATGCTAGCAACTTTATCTAACAATCACATATTTATATAGTGTATTTCTGCCTTCAAGACCTCTAGGGAAGCTCCTACTTAACGGAGAAGTTTGGAAATCATAAATGGGTATTTACAGGAACTTTTGTGTCCCAAGGCATTGATTTTTATTAAAACATTTATCTTTTGCTGTATAAAGACATTAAAACTGCCTAGAAAACTGTTTACCATGGTATAATTTGTATTTACTACTTTTCAAATTCCTTTATATATTGTATATTTTGTTTTACTCTTTTCCAAGATCCAAAGTTTTCATTTAAAATCCATATAAAAATAACTGTGCTAATTTTGTGTGAATATTATATAGTGTGTGTGTGAATTCATATATATCAGTATCAACAACACAAAAAATGTCAAAATTCACAATTATACCTCAATTATGATTGTTAGCAACCCTTTTCCAACATGATTCTTTCATTGACATGCCCAAACTTGCAAGTTTCAAAGAAAATCCAGAGTTTCCAACTTTTAATTACGACATTATTCATAAATTCTGACAGGGCCGTAAAGATCTGCACAAAAAATTCTACATAATTATCGACTTCCAGAGTTGTGTTTTACTCATCCGAAAGGATTATTAAGTCACTAAATATTCTCAGTAGGACCTGGGCCTTCTACATATATCATAAATATCTAAGCATATTACTGTCAAATATTTGGCAGGACTCAGTGTGATTGAGTCAAAAAAAGTCTGCGTTTTAGAGCATCATAAAAGGCACTAGCGATGTGAGCCGTCACTGCACCGCAATGCAAACTTTGTAAAAATTCCCTTTGTTTCCAGTGCTACTTTCCATTCTGAACGTGACAATCTTGTACTTTGAACACAAACAAACGAGAGAAAGACAGATCGAGAGAGAGAGAGAATGCAAATGCATTTCTACCGTGGCAGTGTATTTCGTCTGCATAATCCCCACAGTCGTTGGCTCCGTCACAGATCCAGGAGGGATGAACACACAGAGACGTGGAATTGCAGCTTAGAAACCTCTCGCTTTTGCTGGCGCGAGCACCCAGTCTGTAGTATTCCATGCAGCCTGTGCTATCTGGAAATACACAGAGGACAATGAGACGAGTGTTTCACACATTCAGTGACACGCAAACACACACCATCAGAAGTGCAAACAGGCTAGCGCCTTCACACGTTAATCTTACTACAGCTTTTCTCGTCCGATGCGTCAGCGCAATCAATGATCTGATTACACCAGGATGATGCAGGAATACAGGAACCGTCTGCACAACGTCGCTCGGAAGACAAACATAAGGACTCTGGAACCACAGGGAAAAATGTAGATGCTCTTCATTAGCCATAAGACTTTATTTTACTTGAATTTAATGATAATTGCCCAAAATAGTAAAATAATGTTACATAGTTCAATAACATCATAGTTTGAGAACCTCTAACTTGATTCATTTTAGGGTTCTGAATGTATTTCTGGAGATTTTTGGCTCAAATTTGAAAGCTCCAAATAAAGCCAGAACCCTTTAAAGCACCAAAACGCTTTAATTGAAATCAGACCACTTTAAAGCAAATAAAAATGCTTTAATTGAAGTTAGACCCCTTTAAAGCAATCCGAATTGAGATCAGTTTAGTATGTAATGTGAACGCAAAGTGGTATGGATTAACTTCCCTTATAAATTTGTATAATTTTAAATTATGAAGAATAATACAATTGCAAGAACACTGAAATTTAGGAAGAAAGTGTTTCAAATATATTTGTAAACAGAAAATAAACTGAAAGCAGCAAAATGAGATCTTACTCCATTATCAAGTCCAGATATAGTGTTAATGCAAAACTGGTCTATTTAAAGAGATTTAAATTTGATTCTTAGTGGAAGTGGAGATAAGAATCAAGTTTCATTGGCTACAGGCAGGGCCGTAACCACCATAGACAAGTCCCCCCAATAATTAGAAATGGCCGAATCGCCCCCCCCAATATTTGAATTTCTTGCACTGCTCTGCTGCACTACATTCCAGCACTCTGCATGTTGTTAGGATGACAAAAAGGTTTAAAAGTTAAATTTTTAGTCTGGTCTGCCTAAGCGGTCTAAAAACGCTCGTCAATGTCAAAATGATTGAGATGGCCAGTCAATTTAAAAAGTAGGTGGGGTTTATGTTCTCTTTTTGCTCGTGCACACAGTCTTTACAGCACAGACGGGAGCGTCAATCGATCGCTTAACGCCGTTGCGGAGGTTCTATTTTTCCGGTAAAATCACAAAACAAATGCTCTTGATATAACCATTGATGGACATCTTTGATTTTAATGAGGAAAAAACTATGCAAGCGAAGATTAGAACATGAAACCTTTGATACTGTTAACAAAAAGACCACTAAGGAACTCAAATTTTATAATGTATTTATTCACTAAATTGAAGAATCTCAGAACTAACAATATATTGTATTATGAAAGTATTAAACATGAGTTCTCAATGTACTATTCAAATTAATTTCTGGACATCGTAATGTTATTTTTTTTTTCTACAATTGTTATTGTACATATCTGATATAGCATTGTAGTAGCAGCAATTTCATTCATTGTTTCTTTATACTTTATTAAAAATAAAAAAAAGGTCCCCCTCAATGTTCAAGACATGGTTACGACCTTGGCTACAGGTGACAATATACAATAAAAATAATTGTAATGAGATTTATTTTAGTCATTTATTTACAAAATCCTACAAAACCAGTTTCTGGAAAGTCATTTCGATTCAAGAGAACAACTTTCATTGGCCTTCACAGAAGCATAGTATAGAGATCTGTGGTTTGTACCGTCTACATTATAGATGTGTTTCTGCATTAAAGCTTAATGTTGTTATTTAGATGTTCAAGCAAGGCAAGAATTCAAGGGTGCATTGCAATTTTTCTAGTTGCGAAGAAAATTGAAATACTAAGATTAATGGACAGACCAACACTGGACTAAGCTTGTGTTTCAAATATGTAACAAGAAGAAAAAATACCCACTGTTACAGTAAACTTCATCTGAGTTATCCCCACAATCATTCACGCCATCACAGACACGATGGTTGGCCACACAGCGCTGGTTATAGCATGATTTAAAGCTGTGTCTGCAGTTCCGGTTTTCTGGAGAATGAAAAAGTTGGGAATTAGGCATAAGCCTCTACATTAGCATGTATGTAACTACAGTAATGGCAGTTAAATGGATGGATGGATATAGACAGACAGACAGACAGACAGAGATAGATAGATAGATAGATAGATAGATAGATAGATAGATAGATAGATAGATAGATAGATAGATAGATAGATAGATAGATAGATAGATAGATAGATAGATAGATAGATAGATAGATAGATAGATAGATAGATAGATAGATAGATAGATAGATAGATAGATAGATAGATAGAAAATTATCTGAGAACAACTGCTTAATTTGAAACCATTTTGAAATATTGAAACTATTCAAGAGAGAGAGAGAGAGAGAGAGAGAGAGAGAGAGCGAGAGCGAGAGCGAGCCTTCGACCTGTCACATCACTCGCACTCATTATATTTTTGCCAGACTGCTGTAAGCTTGTCTTATTAGCCCAAGTCACAGGAGAACAGGAAGACCTTCTGTGGCTTCCTTCATTCAGTTTAGAGATGAAACCTGAGGGCTCAAACACAACATCATGCCTGATTGGTTTCTTACCGCAGTACTGCATCTTTTCATCCGACCTGTCTTTGCAGTGTGCGATGCCGTCACATGTCAGTTGGTAATCAATGCATTCCCCGTTTCCGCACTGGAACTCAGAGTAGATGTTACAGGAGGAGTTCATGGCTAGAAGACAAGAGTAAAAGAGATTTGTAGAATTGTGATGTGCTGTGCTGAAGTAAAGATTAGGGATGTGCATTGACTGCTTGAGCGTGCGACACATAATCAGCAGAGGACTCAAGGTCAAAATTGGCAATGGAGCAAGTTCCATTTGCACTTTTTTTTTTACACTGCTGGTGTATGTACACAAACTTCAAAGGGATCTCTCTTTGGCCTTTGCATCGAGTCCCCTGTGTTCCATTCTATTCCATCAGATGCACTACGTCTAGCTGTTTGAACACAAAAACACATCTGCGTATAAGCCCTGTAATCCTCTCCAAGCGAGTGTTGAGCGCTGCTGCAATCCCAGACTGAAAGTCACTGTGTATAGTGCCTGTATAGAGCTGTCCTGAATCTAAGCATCTAATAATCTAATGTTCTAAAAAATTCCAGGTTGATGGATGTTTCAGTATCGAGATCTAGATAGGAGCACCCAGAAGTCCACATTTAAGGCATCCATTATCTTGATTACTAGTGTAGCAAAACATCTAATATCTAGATCTATTCAAAAGTGTCAACTATGCAGATGTGGGGTCTAAACTAATCTAGACTTAAAGCAGTGTATAATACTTTATATCCAGATAGGATCTAAAACTGCTACCCCTTGGCATTTAAAGTGTAGCAAAACAAATTTAGACCACAATCTGGAATAAGAATTTACGCCACAATCTGACACAAGAACTCAGATCACAATCTGGATTTACAATCTATATTCAAATGAATGTAGATTACAATCTGGATGTACCATATACATCATCTGGTTCCAGAATTAATCAGGATTTATACTATGGATTATAATCTGAATCTAGATCACATTCTTGATTTAGAATCTATATCCGGAGTAAGGGAAATCTGGATTAAAATTTGGATGTACAATTGTTTTCCATAATATGGATCCAGAGCCTAAATTATGAGCAAAACAAATCTGAATCACAATCAGAATTTAAAATCTATATTTAGAGTGAGAATGATTTTGAATTGCAATATGGATGTACTATATAGATTATAATCTGGAACCAGAATTATATATTCAGAGCCACCTTAATCTGAGTCTGGATTTAGAATATGGATCATAATTTAAATCTAGACTAGAATCTTGTTCAAGAATCTATATTCAAAGAATTGGGAAATCTGATTTACAATCTGGATTTGAAATCATAACATAAATCTAAATCAGTCTTGATGGTAGAATCCAAATCTGAGCCAGTCATTCAATTCAGATAAAGAATATTTTTAGAGTTCTTACAAGTGCACTAACTGGACCTTTAAAAAAAGGTTGAAGTCATAAAGTTGTTTGGCCACAGCATATGGACTTTGTCCCGATACTTCGATTAATGTGGCTTACTAGAACAATTTGGGGCGAGTGGAAAAAAGTCCAACAGAATGAGCGAGAGAAACAGAGAGAGAGGGTACAGGACTTACATACACATCTGTTATCATCCAGTAATATCCGTTCCCCTCGGCAAGTACAGTTTACCACACCAAGCGGAGTCAAAAGGCAGAGGTCATGGCACCCTCCATTATTCACACTGCAGGGGGACGACTCACCTGGAAGTAATAAAGAGAAATCCTTGATAACAAATTACTCATTTTAGACCATTGCAACAAATTGTGACATCTCTAACAGTTTGACAAGTTTTACAGCTTGTACTTAGGGTAATGAATTTCACCTCAAATCACCATGAAATCAAAATGGAAAATTATTTTTTTTAATTAAATATTGCAATTTTATAAAAGATTTATATTTATAAATTTTTTTTTTTTTTTTTTGATTCACTTGCCCTCATAATATTTAATTAAAAATATAACTGCAAGCAACAATTATAGGGGTTCAAGCGCTTTAAGGCATTTAAGCACATACGTAAAAAGGTATACTGTTTTAATTAGCAAGCCTGTAACCATCTCAATCATAGATGGAAAAGACCATTTACAGCCAATATAGGCAATTTACCACAGGAAATGTATGGTTTAAATGTGATGATACATGGGTCAACTTTTTGCAACATTGCCAAGCGATGTTGCTTGGGCACTTTCTCATTGAAAATGGTCAACAAATTTCTATCTAAAGTATCCAGATAGAAATGGGTTGCCCATTATCAATGGGAAAAGTGCCCAAGCAACATCGCTCAGCAACATTGCTCAAAAAGTTGCTCCATGTATCATCACTTTGTAAAGCTTTTTAACAGTTATCGAGGTTGAGCCAAAAACCTAGGACTAGTTCACCAAAGTTGTTTTTTTGAAATAAAGGAAAACAGAGGCAAAGTTGGTCAAAATGAGTTCTACCGTGCGGTACGAATGTCGTGTGCGAAAAAATACACAATCCTTTACGCACGTGAAAAACGCAAATGCTCCCCACCAGTGGCTGATTTCTTTAGAAATTCTCACAGGCCTCTAGGGCTGTGAGTAAAACAGGCCCAGCAAGTTTCATTCTGATCGGCCTCCGTTAACCTTGTCTGATAGCTGATCAATCTTGATTGGCCAATGGCAGACATGTTTTTTGAGATGTGCCAATGTCCATGTAGACAATCATGACGCCTTGTACAAAGACACTGCATGCTAATTTTCAAGTCAATCAGACTAATAGTGAAGTAGTCCAAGCCATTTTCATGTTTTTTTTTCAAGTTATAGTGCCACCAATTGGCCAATCGCCACATCCCTTTTAACGCGACCACAGAATGAGCATATACAAAGGCTTGCTGAGTTTGGTGAAAATATCTCATTCCGTTCACGAGTTATAGCCATTTTAGTAAAAGTGGCTCTGCCAACTTCAAAAAGTTTTGGCGGCCCTTAGGGACTGTGAATCGAAGTTTCTTTTTTTTTTTTTTTTTTATTGACAATCAGACTCCAGAGAATTTTGCAGCACTGGTTTGTTTCCGATTGTGCCAAAAACCTAGGACTAGTTCCCAAAAGTAGGTTTTTCAAAAAATCCAAAATACTCGAACATTTCGAATAATGAAAATCCATGGGATTCTAATGATACAACACACTTGAGCCTATGCCTAATGTTTTTTGTTGTTGTTGTGTATGTGTGTTCTTTTCAGGCCGATCGGGGCGAGCCTTAGTGACGTTGTAGGCGGTATGAGTATTACCAGCTCTCAAAGTTTCAAGTCTCTACGACTTACGGTTTAGTCTGCCCGATCACTTTTATGGGAGAGTTCTGATCCTTGGAAATTGTAACAATTACAATAGGGTTTCAGCGCTACACGCTTGAACCTCTAATAACTTCCCCTCCCTCTTGTAGTGACATCTCTCCTGACCTGTTTACTGGTGCGAGAGTGGGACAACCTGTCACTCAAATGAAACAGCAAATGTCAATCCAGTGATCCAATCAATTCCCAATTGACAAAATCAAGCCCCGCCTTCCATTTGCTCTTGTTCGAGAAGCCGTTTCACTCGGATATACATCACAATAGGCAAGAAAAGACTATTTCAACTTCTGTTTAATACCTATTTTAAACAAACCCTACATTTGGCGCCACATTTGAATGTGTACAAAAATTTAGCAAGGAATGGCAGAAAACATGGAAAGAAGAAGCTTCGACAGTATCTTAGTCTGTGTTCCATGGAAGAAAGAAAGCAAGGTGGATTTTTTTGTGAAATGAAAAGTATTATTATTATTTTTTTATTATTATTATTTTTTTTAAATGGGGAAAAATTAATAAATATTTCATCATTGAAGAAATATTACTACAAAAAAATGGTCTTTGTATTATTTAGTAATGGGCACAAAACATTCGAAGAACAGTATTATTGAAAGTTATGGGGAATATACTTTATTCACATTGTGACTGCCTTTAAGAACGCTCTATTCCAAATGCAGCCTAAGGCATCTGATGTCTTTTAACACAACACACTACACCTGGCAGCACACACACACCCACACCCACACCCACACGCATACAGACACTCAAGGCTTGAAGGGCACTCTTGCAGTGCCAGTCAGAGGGTTGGGCTCCTCAGCGGGTGTGAGTTTGAACTGTGCTTGGCACAGACGTTGGCGCGGAGCGTGGGTCTCTGAACCGTGCCCTATCTACACACACACGGCTGCCAGATTCTAGAGCCTTGGGCCGAGCGTATTCCCCTGCACAAATGGTGAGGATTCAGATGAGTGCACTGGGCCAGCGTCTTTCACTGTTGTGACATGAGGCTTCAGTCCTGGGAGGCTTTTGCTTATTATGGGATGAGGCTTTAAATAGCTTGGACTCATCGATGGCTGATTTCTGTTGGCCGGTGATTATAAAGGAATGTTTATTAGTTGGAATTAAAGGAATTACAGATGGTCCCCACTTTTAAAGGGAGAGTTCTCAGACAAAGAAAAATTATGTGATTACATTTATTAGAAAAGGGTAAGAAAGTGATGATAGAATATTCATTCCATTTAACTTTGTCTTAGCAGTTTTTACTCTTTTGAGTTATGACTTAAAAAGGAACGACTGAATGACTGAATATGTTTGTCTATCTCTTTTTTTCCCAGCATTTTATAGCACAGTCTGAGCGAATTCCCTCAATAGTGTTGTCTGTGCTATATAGATAGGAGGAATGGTGGCCACCAAGGTCCAAATCTCCTAAGAGAGGCCTGAGATGAGAAAATCTCCATTCGTGGTTTAGGATGCCAAGCATCTAAGCTGCTTCCATTAGAGTCCTTTGAAACACTGAGGCTTGAACCGCAAACAAAGAAATATCTCTATCGAAGCCCAAGAAAGAAGCGGAGCGGAAAGTGGGCATTCTATAAATGTGTCACGTACTATAAATTCTGCTAATTTTGTAAATTTCATGGTGCAGTTTTACGTCCCGGGTGAATTGAGTTTGGTTTCTTAGCATTAAAAGATTTGCGCCTAAGGCACTTGAAATGTGTTGCTCCTTGTGAGTTTCAACAGATGCAATTATCAAGCACGGCAGGTATAAGTTTTGTGGTCGGGACACATAAACATAAAAGTCACCATGCTCACTAAACAGAATTTATGTAAATGTACTTCCAGCAGTGGAGGCCAGGCAGGGCATTTAGTAGGATTTTTGTCTGCAGAACCCTAACTCACAACTGAAAATGACATTTAAAGCATGCAAATATATGCACTTATCTTTTTCTTCAATTGTTTTTCAATACATTTATAAATAAATAAAAAATAAAATTGACTATTAAAGGGTTAGTTCACCCAAAAATGAAAATTCTGTCATTAATTATTCACCCGTGTGTCGTTCCACACCCGTAAGACCTTCGTTCATCTTCAGAACACAAATTAAGATATTTTTTTTAAAAAAAAAACAAATGGCTCAGTGAGGCCTGCATCGCCAGCAGGACAATTAACACTTACATTGTCCAGAAAGCTACTAAAGACATATTTAAAACAGTTCATGTGACTACAATGGTTCAACTTTAATGTTATGAAGCGACGAGAATACTTTTTTGTGCGCCAAAAAAACAAAGTAACGACTTTATTCAACAATATCTTGTGATGGGCGATCTTAAAACACTGCTTCATGAAGCTTCGGAGCTTTACGAATCTTTTGATTCAGTGGTTTGAAGCATGAATCAAACTGCCAAAATCACATGAACCATTGAAATTTCGAAACACCTATGATGTAAAGAAGCCTCGCTTACTGAAATCATGTGACTTGCCACTGATTCAAAACAAAAGATTTGAATAATAATAAAACCAATCAAAGTGTCATCTCCCATTCCTTTTAAAAGCCAGTTGCGCTCACGCCATGGCGGATTCGCTATTTAAATGGCAGAATTTGCAAGCGGAAAAACTGAACGCTTCTCTAGTGAGGAAACTGATCTGGGGTCTCATTTATAAAGCGTGCTTCCAGCCCCGTTTTGTGCGTACGCCAGTTCCCGCGCAAAGGTTGTGATCTATAAAAACAAACTTGACGGGAGAATGTGCGCACCTTTAAGCAAACTTTCGGCCATGCGTATGCACATTCTGGAGACAAAGTGATAGGAATTGAGATATTAGATGTGCTACTTTCGATCACTTTTCCAGTGACACGCTGTTTTATGACAGCGAGGAGCGCTGGGAGCACAATAATTCCTCTTTAAACTAAACTGCAGATGTTATGACAAAATATTTTTTCGAGAATGATGATCAGTGATGCACACTTAACTAAGATATTATGGAAGACACTGCTGGATTCGGTGGTCGAACGGTCCGTTGTCCAGTATGAATAGGTCCAGATAATATCTTACTATACAGCCACAGCTGCAGGAGGTAACGTTATTGATGTCGTGTGAAGGATCTTCAAACAATTACCATTTGAAGGATATAATTTGAGGAAAACGGTAAGATTTGCATGTTTTCTTTTTAAAATACTTTGTCAGTGACGCGCCGAGTCAGACAATTGTATTCACACTGCAATAAATAAGTAGTCCGATCTGTTTCCACTAAAAATAGCCTATAAACTTCCTAAAAGATATGTTCACCTTATCAGCAAAACTGCATAAATTTTATTTGAATTGTTTAAAACTATTAAAATAAATAAATAAATAAATATTAAAAATAAACTATCTGGCCAGGAAATTAATGAAACAACTCTATCCTAAAACATTTATCTGAAGTATTTTATACAATTTTGTTTTTATGGATATTTTGATATATTTATTCTAAAACATAAAGAGGATATTGGATGATCTTTATCAATATAATGTGTGGCACAAATGGCATTTATAGTGCATATCTAATATTTTCCAATGTCTTGTACCTTTGACGGTGTTAACCATGGTGTCACGTGGTTGGGAACGTGTATGGAAATGATATGCAGATGAGGTTATGCATAGTAAAACTAGGCGTCATAAGCTCCATATATGGTTATTTCAGGAGGAGACAGGGTGGAGATGCAGGTACGCACAATCTTCCACTGACTGGGATTTATAAAGGGATTTGTGCGCCGGTTCTGGCATGCGCATGGTTTTATAAATCTGATTTTTTTTTGTGCGTACGCATAATCTAGCTTTTGTGCGTACGTACACTTTTAGTAGGGATCCTACGCACAGTTTTATAAATGAGACCCCTGGACAAGTCTGATTCCAAAGCATTTTTTATCTTTATGCACACAACAATAATAGTTTACATTGTACTACTTTTATTTTTAATATTTGGCATGTTTGTGTGCCGCTGTGCGTCCCTGTGTGTGTAATAAGCAGAGTGTACGTGCATATTACTAACGCACTCTTTAAATAATAATAATAAAAAAATAATAATAAAAAATTGCGCCATTGACTTTAGACCAGGTTTCAGTTGGTCAATTGCGCAGTCTATTTCAGTTGCCTCAAAAAACACTTGCGTCGCACCTGGCGTCACATTGCACCGGGTGTATTATAGGGCCCATAATCTGAATTGAGAAATTAAATTCGTAACTTTTAATCTGAACACAGAATCTTTTGATTTCATGTTACTTAAATGTGCCATCAAACGTTTTTTTTCACAAGATGTAATATAAGTCTAAGGTGTCCCCTGAATGTGTCTGTGAAGTTTCAGCTCAAAATACCCCATAGATTTTTTTTTTTTATAATTTTTTAACTGCCTATTTTGAGGCATAATTAGAAATGCGCCGATTCAGGCTGCGGCCCCTTTAATTGCTCGCGCTCTCCGCCCCCTCCCGAGCTCTCGACTCTATCATTGCATAAACAAAGTTCACACAGCTAATATAACCCTCAAAATGGATCTTTACAAAGTGTTCTTCATGCAACATGTCTAATCGCGTAAGTACAGTGTTTATTTAGATGTTTACATTGATTCTGAATAAGTTTGAGGCTGTGCTCCGTGGCTAAAGCTAACATTACACACTGTTGGAGAGATTTATAAAGAAAGAAGTTGTTTTTGAATTATACAGACTGCAAGTGTTTAAAAAATGAAAATAACGACAGTCTTGTCTCCGTGAATACAGTAAGAAACGATGGTAACTTTAACCACATTTAACAGTACATTAGCAACATGCTAACGAAACACTTAGAAAGACAATTTACAAATATCACTAAAAATATCATGATATCATGGATCATGTCAGTTATTATTGCTCCATCTGCCATTTTTTGCTATTGTCCTTGCTTGCTTACCTAGTCTGATAATTCGGCTGTGCACATCCAGACGTTAATACTGGCTGCCCTTGTGTAATTTCTTTCATATTGTTGGGAACATAGGCTGGCATATGCAAATATTGGGGGCGTACATATTAATGATCCCGGCTGTTACGTAACAGTCAGTGGTATGTTGAGATTCGCCTGTTCTTCGGAGGTCTTTTAAACAAATGAGATTTATATAAGAAGGAGGAAACAATGGAGTTTGAGACTCACTGTATGTCATTTCCATGTACTGAACTCTTGTTATTCAACTATGCCGAGGTAAATTCAATTTTCAATTCGATGGCACCTTTATTTACTTGGATAAGTCCCCATTGATGATGTAAAGTCCCTCATTAATATGATTTGTTTCTGTATTTCTCATACTGTGCTGACATGAATCCATCTTGCTCCACAAAACGTAGAGTCAGCAAAGAGCATTGTGACTGCGTTCATCTTATCTGACCCCAATGTCAGAATGTGTTGATTTTGTCCTAGCTTCACTGCGCACCCATCAAAAAAGCCCCCAGTGACTTATGATGCATCTAACATCAGTGACTTTGCATTGTGTTTGCTGTCATCATAGAGTAAGCACCTTTATGTGAATAATAAAAAACAAGCTTTGTGTGACTAATACAAACTGCAAATCATCCGGTATACGTCAACCAAGAAACATGCTCATCTGCTAGTTTTCAAGAATATTTTGTTTGAGAACTTTCTTCGATTCAAGGGTTTTAGAAATATATTACAATAGTTTGTTGTCACAAAACTTCAACTTCAATTCAAGTACAAACATTTGGTTTGAATTCAATGTTAAAACAGTTACGTCATTTGATGAAACAAAGGAAATGAATTACATACAGCTGTTGGTGTCATTGGAAACAGCAACGATTCCCATCGGTTGATGAGGGATGTCTGCACGGAGTACTTTTGTATTGGCTCCGGTGAACTTATCAGAGCGGATCACAGCCCGCTGTGTCCAGTCGGACCAGAAGATGAAGTCTCTGTAAACTGCCAAGCCAAAGAATGTTCCGGGTCCTGATTTCACAATGACCTACAAATTTAAGAGGCAGAATTTAGGTGAGAGAAATAACCTAGCAATAATAAAAAAAAAAAAAAAAAAAAAACTTTTTAAAGGGGCCCTAATAAATATTTCAGGTTATAGTATATATATATGTCTAATGATCTTGAATTTCTGACCTAAAGGCTTATGCTTGAAATGCATTTTTTTGAATAAATCCCCAAAAAGCTAGCTAGCTTTTTAGACAGACAGACAGACAAATAGACAGATGATAGATAGATAGATAGATAGATAGATAGATAGATAGATAGATAGATAGATAGATAGATAGATAGATAGATAGATAGATAGATAGATAGATAGATAGATAGATAGATAGATAGATAGATAGATAGATAGATAGATAGATAGATAGATAGATAGATAGATAGATAGATAGATAGATAATCTTGTAAAAATCATTCAATAACTTTCAAGCACTGGTAATAAATAAAACAAACCATCTCTCATGCTGTACAGGACAGTTCCATCAAGCAGTTTACTTTGTGCACTTCACCACAAAGGTGCACAGACCAAAATAAACCACACTGAGTGTCTGTATAATTCACACAGACACATGGGCCTGGCAAGAGCTGAAGGGGAAAACCACCATGACACGCAAAGGACAGCCCTCCTCCATTATACCTGACATTATAAATGATTAACCCAGATCTGCGGAGAGTGTAAATGGAATCCCTGCCCTAACAGACATTGGATACATCACGCATGGAATCGGGAACGAAATTAAGTTGTGGGGAGAGGGTCTGTTCTTCGTGTGCCTGAAGGAAATTAATGAAAATCAGGAATGAATTGATTAAAATCACTTAGAAATGCTGAGATGGTAGAGAGGGGAATGAACGAGTGTTCGAAACACTCAACAAATGCGTGTAATATTAGGCTTTAGTAGTTAGTCACTATTGACTACTGAAAACTTTCACTGAAACAACATTTGAATCATATCAAAGACAAGCAAACTGTCATGACTTGCTGAGTGGAAAATGCAACATCATAAGTTCTTCTTCTTTAGAACTCCATATGGTGCAGAAGTCCTGTCAAGCAAGGTTAAAAATTAAATTCCCTGAGTTTAAAGGCAAAAAACATTGATTTCTAAAATTCATAAAAATTGCATAAAGTGAAAAAAAAAAAAAAAAAAAAAAAAAGTAAATAAATTGAAATAAAACAAAATCAAGGTGCCCCCAGTTTGGTTGAAGTTGACACTACAGGTTTGTTTTTTCTTAAAATAATTAAGAGAAATTAAAAAAAAAAAAAAAAAAAAATCAAATTAAATTTTTGAGGATACACAAATTATTATATTTTTGCATGTATAGCAAACATAATAATAATATTTTGAAAAAAAAAATCATCTTGGCATTCATGGCTTCTGTGATATGGCGAACAAAGAAAAGCTCAAGTAAAAAAAAAACAAAAAAAACAAATAAACAGTCCAATACTTCTGTGAAGTTAACGTCCACAAAACAAGTCACTGCAAATTCTCCATTGCTGTTTCTGCAATAACCGTACAGTATGTAACCCATCAACAAAAAAAAGAGGTTACACACATTTTCTCCCGCTTTAAGAGCTTTTCACGGTTTCTGCTATTTATTTCAGAAGGCTTCGTGAGCCACACACATCTGTTTTGAAGTGCGCCATTAACCGCTCTTCAGTAACACACACAGACACAGATGTCTCTGAAGGGCCGTCCGTTTGATTGCCAGAGTCCTTCTGTAATAATAGGCAGCTCGGCATGTGGAGAGCGAGACTCACGCTTTAATCCTCGATGACAACATGTCAAACACGTGTTCTCACTCTCTTGCAGTCGAGGCGTCTTTATTCCCAAGTGTTCCTTCGTATGTGTGTCTCTGAGCATTTCTAAAGGTGGGGGAACAGGATGAAAGATGCAGGCCGACACATCTGCATGATGTTCTTATATCAGAGCTGTCATCTCGGCAGGTGAAAACCTCTTTGTGCTCTCTTAAGATCAAAACTTTTCAGCATTGAATTACAAATCAGTGGGCAGGAACATGACATTCCTGCTCCCAGCACAGGCTTAAGATTCAAGTTGCTTATAAGCAGGGATTATCTAAGATTTGCTACCAAATAATGTGACAGAAGCGTAACTCAAAAATAACGTCAACTAGGACAGGTGCAGATAGCTGTTTCTGTTTTATTTAAAGTTAGATTGACTCCTTGCTAAACTCTGCCTCTTTCTTACTTGCAGAGCATTCCATAGGAGTGAATTTCTTAAAAAAAAGTTTCATTTTCAGTTGAATGTACTCAAAGTGGTCAAAATTGTTTGGATATTTTATTTTTAATGTGGGCTGGAATGAACTGTGACACTGAAGAACTTTTTTCTTTAAAAAAAACTGTAAAGGTAAAAGCTTCATTTGAATGAGATAACATTAGTGTAACATTTCTACAACACACTCACTACTTGAGAGAAATTGTTAATTACACAGTTACATGTTTAATAACTGTGAAAACTGCAAATCTAAATGGAGGAAAAAAAGCTTCTCACAACCAACATTTGAACGTGACAACATTAGTGTAACGTTTCTACAACGCATTCACTACTTTCTTTACAGATATTAAATTACAGAGTAACATTATTAAAACATTTGAAAACTGTAAATCTGAACTGAAGCAAACAATGCAAAGAGAAATATCTCATTTGAAAGCGCTAACATTAATGTAATGTTTTTACAACACATTCACTACTTTCTTCAAATAAAATATTAAATTAAGCAGTAACCTGATTGAAAATTAAAAAACGCACATCTAAATAGAAACAAATGTTTCTTGCGGCCAACTGCAAAGACAAAATACCTTGAAAGTAATAACATCAGTGTAACATTTTTACAACATATATTTTTCAGTACTTGTTAAATTGTTAACTGAAAGTTTCAAATCTGAATTGAGGTAAATGATTCTCAGTTAACCACAATTAACCACAACATTACTGTAACATTTCTACAATGCATGCACTACTTTGTTTAAAATTGAGAATTCAATTCAAATTTTCAGTTTTCAATTTTATGTTACTACATAATTTAAAAATTACTTATGTAGTAACATGACTAAAAATTGAAAATTTGTATTGAATTCTCACAGTTAATTACAAAGTGAAAAGCTTCATTTGAAAGTTATAACATTAACACATTCACAACTTTACTTTAAGGGGACCTATTATGCAAAATTCACTTTTATAAGGTGTTTGAACAACGATGTGTGTGAGAACATCCGGCCTATAATGGTAAAAATCCACTCACTCATTTTTTTTATTATTATTATTTTTATAATTCTCATAATTCCAAAGCAGTCTCTTCAAACAAGCTGATTCAGATCCCCCCCTACAATGACGTAATTTTAGGGAGAAGCCCCGCCCACAGCCAGTGACGATCTACCCAGTGGTGTAAAGTATTTGAGTAAATGTAGTTACTGTACTTAAGTATTTTTTGGGCTGCTTTGTAGTTGTACTGAGTATCAAAGATTTTAACAACTTTTACTCTCTACTTGATTGCAATTTTGAATAAGTAAATGTACTTTTTTTGCATGGCACCTAACTTTTTCTGCAGCAGATTATTTCTGCTATAAGGAAGTGATATCGCCATCTAAGAGCATTGAAGGTACTAAATCTTGTGCATTTTGCCCTTACTCGCCCAAACTTGTCAACAAAGTTAAAAGTTAAAACATGTAGTTGCTGAATGTGTGGTGATTGATTTATGAGATGAGGACATGACTGCAGCCGGTGATGAGGCCGAAACCAGCTCATCCAGCGCATATTTTATTTATCCGCTATATTGATTAGACCTATTTGAAGGATATTGGTTTATTGCCTTTTTGTGCACTTGAGCTTAACTGAAACTTGAGAGTTTGTAGAAGTTTAAAAGGCAGTTGTGTCGACCTCGGTTTTATTTTGATTTTTGAAAATAAACATGATATCTGATCCTTCAAATCAACTGTTTCTTATTTTCACTGCATTTCTCTTAGGTGTTGAGGACTAAGTGGATCTTTGAGCCTACATTTAGTACGAGTAAAACACTTAAGTACTGTTAAAATCAGATACTCTAAGACTTTTACTCAAGTGGTATTGGAATTGGTGACTTGTAACTTGTAATGGAGTCATTTTCACTGTAAATGTATGTGTACTTTTACTCAAGTATGGGTTTCAGGTACTCTTTGCATCTCTTTTGGATCTACCTTATTAGCATAGACACAGCCCTGAGTGAGAAGTACAAAGTCCACCATTTCTGTATCCTCACTGCAGCAGCTGGAGTTTTACAATGTCTGTGGCAAGAGGCATTACAAGTGTTGTGTTTTGGGATGTACTAATGCACGTTAGTCTCCATAGACTCCTGCCATCTGAGTCACTTAGACAGCAGTCACTGTGGTTAAATTTAATTTTTAATGGAAATGTCCTGAAGGAAATCGCTAAAAAAACATCTCATATGTTTGCGCCAATTTTGCACCGGACTGCAACACAAACAAGGGTCTTTTCAACGCTGAATTTTCAAAAAGGTTGATTCTGAAAGATGGGTCAACGCCAATGCTTTGTGCGCAAACTTCAGATCCAGACAAAGTAAGTATCACACGTCATATGTTGTAAGTCCTTCCAAATTGTCTTTCTGAAAGACCTTGTTGGCACTCTGTATGGCTAATGTTGCTAAAGCTACCACTGTCTCTGCCTGTTTTCACTGATGCTGCCCTCACGTGCTATTAGAATTATCGTAAATACGAGTTTCCTGGTTAAAAATTGCACATGAACATTTGAAGTTGCCCACTTGAATGCGACAAGCTCGTAATCACGACTTCAGAAGTGGGAATTGTGAAATTTATGATACCAGGTGAAGACACCGGGAGACAAGTGCTTTGGCGTTATTTTATATATATATATAATATATATATATAATTTTTTTTTTTTTTTTTTTTATATGCGTCTGCGTAATTCATAAAAGCATTTATTATGCCCAGTACAGTCAGATGACACGACTAAACATATAAGGCTGAACACCGCAGTTTCTGACATTTTCAGTGCGTGAGATTGTCCTGTTTTGTTGTTGCTGGAGTATGAGCTCTTAAAGCTCTACCTTGTTCTTGAAAGGTGGCTGGGAGCCACATCTCATTTGCATTTAACCCTCTACCGCACGCATTATGATAAATCTATAAAAAAAAAATATTTGACTCTTTTTCTTTTCTTAGAATGGCTTAACTTAAAGTGCTGTAAAAATATTATTTTAAGGTTCTTTATGATATGTTGCCATATGGCAACAACGTACAATAGTGGAAAAACTTAGAATAAGTGTAAGTGTATATAGTTCATATTTTTCCTCAGAAATGTTGTTTGTATTGAATCAATTAGTGCTATTATAAGTTTTAGTAGTAATTATAAACAATACCTTATGCTTATTTTCCAACATCTTGTGTTTTTCCTTTCTCTTTTGCTGAATAATGCTTTATATTCTTTAAATTTCACCTTTTTTCTGTATGAAACTTCAAAAAGCATTTTTTTTTCCAAAGGTGAGACACATGTAGACATCACATTTGGTGCTCTTCACACTTACAATACACTTACAGCCACTTGCACCTGCCTTTTTGAGACACCATGATAGGAAAGTGGTAGGTCTGGGCCAGTATACATGGCTGTGATGGCAGATCTCTGATGTTGATTTAATCCATAATACAAATGTGTAGCAAATTAGCTCAAAATAAATATGAATAATTAATCATAACTAGTTATAATTAATTATTAATATTTTAATCAGTCAATAAAATTAACTTAATGTAATAAAATTAATATTACAATCAATTAACCTGTTGTTCAATGAACACACAGTGTTAATTGTTTATTAACTAAGAAATGTTCATTTCCAGGTTATGGGAAATAACAATCTTATTCTACTAAAAGCCTGTAGTCAGGACCGACATGAATAGGGACTCCCGTACATGAGCGCAAAACACGGACAACCTTACGTGTGACATGAACAAGACTTTATTAACTAGACTAAACACTTAAACTACTCTAACATTCACACACATACATGCATACAGTTTACCAAGAGAGAGAGAAAGCAGAGTACAGGAAGCAAGAAGTTACAGCATTGTTGGACATTCAGCAGATCAACAGCCTTGAGCAAACCATCAGTTTAGTTTTAACAGGCCCTTCTTTAAAAGGGGTAAGGATACTCAATGTATCCGATAATGAGACTAAGTTTGATACTTGCATGTCTCTCCAAGTTGAATTAAAACTGTCCTGATGCAATTTGTGGAGGCTCCTGTTGAATCTTTGCTGATATTTTCTTGACGAAAGAGAACCGGCTGGATTCAGAGGATCTTTGGTGAATGGAAGGTCTAGGCCGAGGCCTGGCACAAGCTTGGGGTTCCTTAGAAGCTTCTAGCTTCTTAAAGCATCATCTTGACGTCAGCATTCATCAGTAAAAGAGAAGAAGAGGAGGAAGAGCAGGAAGAGAGGGGGTTCCTTGTGATCAGTGAATATAAGGGGTGAAGATGTCACACCCTCTTGAGGTGTCTGAGCCAATAAGGAGTTCCCCTTTCAGAGGGAAGTTTTACGAGTCTTTGTTCTGTAGCAAGATATTAGCATAAGACACTGGATTGGATGAATGAGAGAATAACCTTCTAGATTCTTATAATACTAATGTGTCACAGAGTTAGTAACATGTGACATAAATTACCAAATAGGAAATGAAAGTTGGAGTCCGTAGATACCAAGCATGCTGCCAATGTGATCTCAGTTAACTATACATTTGCAACTATGGAACATTAATACCAAAATAGTTCAAAAGAGAGAATTAATACATAGAATAAAGCCTATAAAAGGAAAGTCATGAGATGGGAAACTTGGATACATGTTTATACATTTCCCAAGTGGTTATATAGAGAATACATAGGATTAAGAGAGTTTATTTGTCCTTCTCAGGAAGAATGAGTCACTAGTCTCTCCAGAATTCTTCTGGATCATAAAAGTACCATATAACTGTAACAGGACACCTAGGTTGGCCTGTGTGCTAGCAACATTGGGATGCTGGTTACAGTTTTAGGGGGATGAGTTCAGAGAACTTTGATAGGGAGAGTGAGTTTATGGGTAATTCATTAAATACAATGAATAATTGTGTGGCTGATTGGTCCAGACGTTACAAATGCCATGGCAGTCCTTAACATACGACTAATCAACATTATATCACTAGCATTAATGTTTTTATTGTTACAGCTTAACAGACTGCAGCTGATCTTTGCTAGCTATCTACCCTATTATAATAATGTCATTCCATTATTGCGCAGTGTTGCCATATGGCAACACAGACATTTTCTCGATTTACCAAAAACTAATTTCATAAAAACATTTTTGAGTGGTGAATATGTCATCATACCTTAGCTGAGATGATGTTAACATTTTTTTTGTGAATGTGACATGGGCGGGTCCTTGTTTGTTACTGACGTTTTAGTTTGCTTTCAGCAACTACCGACAAGAGATGGCAGTCTGTCAGATATCGCGTCACAGAAAAAAAATGCATGTCATGTGACTTAACCAAAGCACATCATTGGCTAAATTAAGGTCTTCTCTTACCAATAAAAAAAAACTAGAATGTTCTCTTAAAGAGACGGTGGCAAGGAAATGAACATAAAGAGTATGTTGCCATATGGCAACACTATGCGGTAGAGGGTTAAACAAACAACACACAAAAACAGCGCATTTTTGCTCACCCCCAAAAAGTGGCACTTTGAACTGGGTGTGTGTCATACGTGCTGAAAAGTGAAGCTGCGGGCTCTTTGATCGCCTCCCTAGTGGCTGGATGCAGTACAGGTCATAAACCCCACCTCTCAATGCAGTCGAATGAGACTCCAGTGAAAACTTAAAAATAAATTCTGCTTCAAATAAAACTTTCTGAAAGATGGTTTTGGTCATTTAAGGTAGTTGTTATCACGCTGATATATATTCAATTGTTCGTTTTTGTGATAATTTAGATTTTAGCTAGCAATTTGCTGCTATAAAAACGCGGCGTGTCGTCATGATTCACGGTTGATTGACAGCTTGTCTGAGGACTGTCAGAGCTTCGAGGGGAGATTGAAGTTGTATAACTATTAATTTTCGATTTCTTTGTTATTTACAACCAACAAAATGAGCTGTTCAGCAGTAAACTGTCCTAACCGACGTTTATCTACTGAATTTGCTGTTTCAAAAATATTATTGCTCTAGAAACTGAATAGCCTATTATTTTATCATTTTAAATTGTGTATAATTTTTATAGTCTATTTAAAATACATGAATGATGACGCAGTCGTCTGGGCGGAAGTTTGATACCGTGACTCTGCCTCCGGGCTCCACTGATGATTCCTTCTGCACATGTCCATGCTCCAAACTGTTTTTTTTTTTTTTTTGACATATTGCGTAACGTGTCAGCGCCCATTCGTCGGCCCATTTTGGCTTCAGTTCAGGAAGCGGCGTTGCGTCGTCCATCTTTTTTTACAGTCTATGCTTTGAACATGTTTTAAAAACTGATCTGTGGGTTATTTTGAGCTAAAACGTCACATACACACTCTGGGGACATGAGAGACCTTTTTTACATCTTGTATATTGGTACATAACAGGTCCCCTTTAAAGAAACTGTTAAACTACACATGATTAAAAACTGTGAAAACCACACATCAGAATTGAGACAAATTATTCTTACAGTCACCAGTAAAAAAATAAATGCCTTATTTGAATGCACTTACAAGTGATAACAATACTGTAACATTTCTACAATGCATTCACTATGCTACTGTTAAATGTAGGGAAACTAGAGGAGAACAAGGAAAAGAAAATTAATGTTTTCTGGAACACTTTGAAAAGTTGTATTTACAATTCCGTTGGGTGATACAAGTAGCTCAGAAATTGCACACTTTACCTTTAAGAAAGCAAATAGGGTCATATTTCATGTTTTTTGTTAAAGTTTCATAAGGAAAAATTCAATTTGCATGATTAATTTTGAACTCCTGGGAATTTGAATGTGTGGCTCAGACTATGTACATTGAAGATCCAGTGCGTGTCATTTCCTCTAGAGGAAGTTTGAAAAGGCTACGGATCTGTCACCAGTAACCTAGATGGCACTACAGCATGCTCTGGCAGGATCCCGCCTCTCTATCCTCTGTATCTGTCTAACACCACAAGAAAACAAATGTTCCTTTTGTTCGCCCAGATCAATTTTCACCTTTTAATAGCCTAGTGAGTAGATAGTTTCATTAGATGGCTAGGAGCTGTTTAGTGAGCCGCGGCATTGTGGCAGTTGTCAAACCCTTTTACCTGAGGTTCCTGGCCCTTGTTGGAGGCAAACATGAAAGCAGGTTTAATAACAACTTATTTTAGCTTAATCAATCAAAATAATTGAAATAACTCCTTGAACAGAGTTGTAAATATGTTCGTTTTACTAAATAAACTTAACGGTCATGGCGTGAAAAACCTAATTTGCCTTGATCTTTTGACATATAAGAGGCCTTTGTACCATTCAAAAATCCTGCAAGTTTCATAGCTCCTCATTTTTAACAAAGCATTTTTTAATCAAGCTCCAAAAATGGCTTGTGTGATGTCATGTATCATGTGATGTCACATAGGCAAATACATCTGCATATGACTGCCTCCAGAGCAAGACACCATCACACCACAGTCCCCATAATTTTCATTTTTGGGATTTTTGGGTGAACTATCCCTTTAAATCCCTATCCCTGAAATGACACTGCTACCTTGATTTAACAATGCTAGGACCTTTTATTCTGTCCTCCTGGCGAGAGCAAATGTTTGATTTCAAGAGACAATTGACAATTGTATTGAACCCACGCGACCTGTATTCAGTGGATGTCCTCCTTCAATGTCTCACCTCAGCAAAACAGAAAAGCTTTACAAAGGCTGAAAGATGTTTCCAGCGCTCTTAAAACACAGCCTCTACTTCAGCTAATGCACTTTCATGAATTTTTCAAAAGTCAAACAAAGCCTCCATACTCACATATCTGTGTGAGCCGTCGTAATCACACCTCTCGATGTGCCCGAGACTGCCGTCAGAAAAATACAGCTTTTCGGCTTTGTGGTCGATGGTGAGTCCATTAGGGGTGATGACATCCACGCTAACAATAACTCGGATGTTCCGGCCAGTTAAGGTCGACCTCATGATGCTCGGCCTCTGCTCATTCCAGTTAGTCCAAAACATCAGGCTAGAAGAGTGCAAACACACTGTTGTCACAAACTATTTCTACAATAAAACTGTGAGCCTAAAGTACTTGGACACCTAAGTCACTAGCTACGTTTCCATCCACCTATTTTTATGTGCGTTTTGGGATATCGGATAAAAAGAAAAGAAAAAAAGATGCACATAAATTCTAAAAATGCAAGTACTTTTCTCAGGACTAACATAACTTTTTTGAGCAGTTCTTCAAATTTGACAAATTTAAAGCATAAATGTTGGCTGTGAATGCCGCAATAAAATTACACATTTCGTATTACAAAACAGAAGAAACAATTGACCCTACGCCGGGAGTTTGATTGACAAGCGATCTAACCAATCAGAACACTGCATCCGCCATTTTGTCCGACAAAGCAGCAAGTAGTTAGAAGATTAACCTCGGTGGAGTTAAACTTGAAAAATTGTGTATATTGACATCTTTCCGCATTTGAAACAACATTGATTCTCATGTTCATTCATGTTTATTTGATGTTATAAATGGACTAGTAGTGAGAGATGATCGGTTTAAGAGCCTCTTGAGCTGAGGCGCTACAGCAATCTGTCACGACCATACACTCTTAGCCCGGATTTTATATTTACTTAAACTATGTAATTACAATATACTTAAAATATTTAAGTTTGATTGCATTACTTATAAAATATAAGTATATTCTACTAAATTGTGGATGTAATTAGAATGTGTTAATAAATTTAAGTTAAATGCACTTAAATTATTAAGTTTTTCTCCTGACCACGCCTCTTACACATTGGTTCACGGCAGGTAATGAGGCCATTTTGTCGTGGTGTGTGTGAATTCAAGGAGCTGTTGATGAGAAGTTGGAACATTTGTTTTGGCAAGTTCTACAGACATATTTTTTTTCCAAACATTTGCCTTTTTATCGTTTCCCCCCCTGAGAGACTGTTTGTGAGCAGTGAAAATCGTTTGTTAAAGTTTAAACGACGGAACTGTTTTCTCCGGCTAGCTATGTTCTCTCGCGTGCGGTGGATCACCGTGCATGAACCCCTGATCTGCGAGTTTGACGCGCGTTATTTCGTCGTTTGTTTCTTTTTCACACGAGGAGCTGTTGTTGGGTGTGTAAACTTAGTTTGAACCTCTGGCAGTCGGCGAACACCGCGGCCGGCCGCGCCCACGCCCGCACCCGCGATCCCAGCAGAGGAGGGAGGATGAAGCGCGAAAATGGTGAGTGCAATAATTTAACGACCGTGTTCAGTTTTATTTAGACACGGCTATTGATTGAAAGATTAAGTTAAAGTTAATTGACGAGTTGAAAACAAAAACCGATGGATATACTGTTTTATCTAGGTTCATAGCTTTCTTAACAACAGACTATCTTGTTTTGTGTTGAAGGTCAAGAAGAGATGCTTTGGATTAGAAGTGTAAGTATTACCCTTATAACTGTGAAAAAGCTCAGCTATTTAAACATTATAGGCTCAAACAATAAAGTTATACAAGAACAGAACAATTTCCTTGTTTACTGGAACATATGTACATTTATATCACACGTTATGCACAATATGTACACTTATACAGCCTTCACTAAAACCCCATATCAGCTGTATGTCATGTGGGTTTACTGAGACCTGTTCTTTGGCTGATTATTTTATTAATCTGCATACTGCACAGTGAACAATTACATGTAAACCATAAAATCAAGTGCCATAATCAAGACTTTAACTTTAATGTTTGCTCCTCACAGAAAAGTTGTCAACGACGAGCCTGACTCCAGCCTTCAATGGCCAGCTCTTTCTACAGTAAACCAGGTATGTATTGATGCATGGAGTATTTGACAATACCATTATCTGATGCATTATTATATGATAATGTCTTTGTCGATCTTTGTCTTCCTCTACTAGGTTGCAGCTGACAAGGATTCATACAGGCAAACTTCAGTGAGAATTGTCTGCGTTGAACTATAAAGTGCTCAGCTAAACCCATCATGAGTGAAGATCGTCTTGGAAGGATGTTTGGTGATGGATGAACCGACCAACCTCAGGACTTCTGTGTCCTTTTTTCTGACTGATTTATGCCCTGCAACTGGACTACCCTAACTGTATGAAAAATACTTTATATTTTATTCAGCAGGTAATGCTCAACCTAGGAAAATGTGAGCTGGCACCTAAAATTGAATACTGCCACTATTGTGAACTCAGGAGTGTGAACAAACCATATAGTTTTGATGCAATTTGTTGTGATTCTTAACAATAAGCTGATTTGTTAAAACTATTTTTTTTCACGTTTTATAAGGAAATGTTTTCAGGACATAAAATGTTGTATTTTGAATTGAATTAGAATAAAACATAAAATTGAATTAATGTATTTTTTATTTGCTTTTTTTCTTAATTTTGTAGTTAACTAGAAGTTGCTATAAATTAACTTGCTTAGTACATTGAACTTAACTATACTATGTGTAATACCTACAAAGTAATTAATATTACAAAACATTTTAAGTTAAATGAACTTGAATTTTTAAGTTCACATTACTTAATCATTACTTAATTTTTTTAGGGCAACCAGTTTCCTCAAATTTTTTAAGTAAATTCAACTTATCCGGGCTAACAGTGTAGTCACGACACATTAAAGAGCAACAAGATGGTTTTTATTGAATTTCTTTAACAACTACACAGTTTGGAAGCTGGGACTTTATTTAATATCATAAGTATTAGAAAAAAGAAACAAGCGCACTACCGTATGAGGTGCCAGTCAAAAGAGATGAATTCAAATGTACATAAAAAAGGGATATATGACCGCACACTCAACTTGCGAATAATTTGCAAATAATTTATTAGCGAAACGTTGGCTAATAAATTATTCGCAAGTTGAGTGTGCGGTCATATATCCCTTTTTTATATACATTTAATATCATAAGTAACCTGCTTTGTCTTTTCTGTCGACGTGTTGTCAGTATCCTCTTTGCTCTGCGATTTTTCACTGCGTGTGGCGTGACAGCGCGAAGGCTTGTCGGACAAAGCAACAGTTACTAAGGGGGGCGGGTGTTTGCGAATGGTCAATTACGAGAATGATCAATAGCGTTACTCATAGGTAATTTTTTCATAATTCATTTAATTAAATTAGCAGCCCTTTTCTTTAAATGCCATATTAAAATTTAAAATTTTGCATAAAAAACAGAGGGTCTTCTAAAAATAAAATGTACACCCTTGATGCTACACTACACTATGCTAATAGCCTCATTAAAAAATGTATTCATCTGCAATTATAATCAAAAAGGCTACAGCCTAATAGCATCAGCCTTTTTTCTTTTAACATGGCAGAAAAAGACTAGTCCATCGAAGGACGAAGCATGTCCTTGTGTTTAAGACGAGTGTGCTAGCTTGGTATGTGACGGCACCTTGCAGTGTCAGCCGCTAGTGCTGGCATGTGACTCCAAGCTGTGAACTTTGGCAGCTTTTGGATCGGTGGGACTTCTTGCTGACAGCAGCAGTCACTTATTGCTGTGGTAATGCTCTAACAGGCTAATGCAGTGACTGCTAAAGTCCAACCAAGTGTTGTCAAGGTATAAAATAGTGAAATGTTCCTTCGAGAACAAAAAGCCATGTTCATGCTATGGATAAAATATAGCTTACTGTGCTTTAAACCATTGAAAAGTCACATAAGAAATATGACAGTGTGCAGAAACCAACTTCCTACTCGGAACAGTGAAGAGAACACTTGTAGAATCCTTCTTAATCCTGTTTTGTGTAAAACACAGTAAATTATCCTGTTTATAATCATACACCTGAAGAACACAAGATAAAGTTAGCATAGCATTGTTTACCCTTAGCAATTTGGCAAAAGCTGATGTTGGTAATTTTGTATTTATTTATATACTTGTTTCATACATTAACATCTGACATAAATTAGGAATATCCCACATCTGACTTTGAATATAATTTAGCATAAAGTGGTGGGGAAGTCAATTTAAATGTCTTTAAATATTTTATAATTCATAAACAAGGATTCTCAACTGCTGTTTAACAAATATTTACTGTGTAAAACAGTAAATTATCCTGTTTATAATGGTACACATTTGGAACACAAGCTAACATTAACATAAGATTGTTTAGCCTTAGCAGTTTCACAAAAGCTAATGCTGGTATTGTCATTTTTTTATTTATATAGATCACTTTTCAAACATCAGGCAATGGTACTGGTACATGTTGAAAGTGTGACATAAATAGCAATAAACCACATCTGACTTTGAATATAAATTAGCATAAAGTGGTGGGGAAGTCAATTTAAATGTCTTTAAATATCTTATAATTCATAATCAAGGGTTCTCAACTGCTGTTTAACAAATATTTACTGTGTAAAAACCCAAAATCTGTCACAAATTCATGATTTCAGAAAGCAGGAATCTAAATACTAAATCATCTAAATAAATCTAAATGCTTAATGCAATAAACAACAATCACACATAGTAAGAATGACCAAAAAATATAAGAGGGGGAAAAAAAAAAAAAAAATGTTGTAGATGTCAAAAGTTATGTCCATTCAGTCAAACTTTGTGGCACAATTTCATCTAGATTAGCAAAGTAGTGTGGTTTATTTTAATGAGAATGAACAGTTTATAATAATATGAATATATTTACTTCAATATATACATTTGATTTCTCTTTTGTATGGATCACAATTGATGTCTAATGCAAAACCTATTTAAAAATCACTGCGCTAGATAACAAGGGGGTCAAACAAAAAGGCCAATTGTGAACAGTTCAGCAAGGCAGCAATTTGCCCAAGCAGAAAAAAAGTAAATGCATAAATGTGCAACTTAATTAATGTTTTCTAATTTGAAAATGAAAGGAAATGGCAGACTGAGATCAAGTTTGGAGATTAATACCACATTTGCCATGAAGCTCTGTAGCACAGGGCACAATGTTTTCAAATCTGAATATTTATAAAGCTCATAACTCACTGATGTAAAATTAATACTCTGTATGTGGGCTGGCGCCTAATTACTATGAAATAATTAGAGGATCCCTCCCTTCATTGACCTTTTGGAAAAACACCCCTCAAAACAAATTTATCAACATGGGTTATTTTGAGGAAAGGTGGAGTCCAGAAACATTTTGACATTTACTCTACTTTAATGAAAAGTACATACTTTTGGACTTTCAAGCAAAATAAAACCCCTAGTAATCACTAATCAACTGCAGAAACAATCAGCTATGAAAATTACATCCAACTGGCTTTATTTTGGTGAAAAAGGAAGTACTAATTAAAATTAAAAAAAAGTTCCTTTCGAAAAGTCAAAGGTAAACTTCAAGACTTACTTCTGACATTCGTCCAGAGTGAGGACGTGCGGATGGTCCTCTTCGGACAGAGAAACCACTGTGTCTCTGTTGAAGGCGTTTGGTCTGGTCTGGTCAACGTTGTGGCGGGTGACGGTGGCTGTGGTGGAGCTCGTCCAGTAGAGAACGTCCCAGCCTCGATGGTACGCCAGTCCCTCCACAGATCCGACATCTACAGAAGGGGACGCCACATCAATGCTTAACGCTCAAGTACTCTAAAGGAACGTGCAGAAAATGACCTACACCTTCAAACTGCTTAAGGTCCTGAAGGCCATAAAACCGGATGGCAGGCAACAAACTCCACAGGTTCTTTCAGAAGTGATTCAGAAACAAGAAAAACAGACAGATGGTCGATGTGAAAAACAGTTATGTGTCAGAAAAGGTCAAGTTGTGTTGTGGAAATCAACATCAATACTAAATCGACACCTTAAAAAATACACCTTTTTAGCTCTTCAAAACACTGAGAAGTGCTTGACTTTGTGTGTGTGTGTATCTTTCTATCTATCTATCTATCTATCTATCTATCTATCTATCTATCTATCTATCTATCTATCTATCTATCTATCTATCTATCTATCTATCTATCTATCTATCTATCTATCTATCTATCTATCTATCTATCTATCTATCTATCTATAACATGTTTAACGACATTAAGGATTTAACAACCACCAACGCATCTGCCTGATTTGATACTAATGTAATTTTTTATCGCTATAGTTTCAATATTTTAATGTCCTAGGTATTGGATTTTGAACCATGGTAAAGATATTTGTAGCCAGATTTCACGATTCTTAAATTCATTTTGAGTGCTCGATTTCGCCAAAATATTAAATAAAAAGAAAAAACATTATTAGACCGTTTTCAAAGGCTTCATTTAATAAACAATTTAAAAGATGATAATACAGCATAACATAGTGCTACCATACTGTATATAAGCCTACACTAACATAGGAGAATACTTGTTTCTGAATGTCTGAATGAACGGTTTCAAAATAAACGTTTAAACCAGGGGCGGTTTCTACATTAGGGCAATTGGGCAACGCACCACCAAAGTGAGAAAGGGACGGATTTTTCAATCACATTCAACCACAGAGTTACGCTAGCTGTCACTGCTAGGCTGTTTGTTCTGCCTCTGGATCATGCTCTGGATATAGTCCAATCAGCGTCGAGTCACGCTCTGTGGAGTACCGCCTCTTTTTGGGCGATTTCAGCCTGGTCGAGATTTGCCCCGAGTGCTCCCATAGACTTCCATTCAAAAAACTTTTTTTTTTCGAAATGCAGGCACTGCAATGCATTCTCTATGGGTTCCGGGAGGGCTAGCACTAACGTGCTTTCGTCATCATACGTAACCTTAACTTGTGCAGCGATTGGTGCAAACAAACATACCGCTATTAATAATATTGCTGAAGTGACATCCAATAATATCCTCAGTGCATGTTTACATTTCACAGGTATATTCTCCATCTGCAAATGTTAGAAAGTCGAGAAAATATTTCCATTTTGCAGCCAGGCGTGGACGAGCCTT
Organism: Chanodichthys erythropterus; assembly: GCF_024489055.1. NCBI lineage: Eukaryota > Metazoa > Chordata > Actinopteri > Cypriniformes > Xenocyprididae > Chanodichthys > Chanodichthys erythropterus. The sequence continues at coordinate 11,093,332 of NC_090230.1, forward strand.
CAGCAAGCACAAACTTCCGTGAACGAGCGCTGCCGCGAGTATGCACGCCAAACAGACGGTGTTCAATCTGAGTCAAATACATTTTGCTAAAAATATTTGTTGTTGAAAATTTGTTTTTGTTGGCGAACATAATTATGCCATATGTAGAATTTCTAAAATACAACAGTGTATTTGTACAATAGCAGTAACTGTGTAAAGTGACTGTTAATAGGGTAATGAACATAATAATAATTAGTCTGTTCTATTGTTTTTATTTATTTTCATTTTTAGTTTAGTGTATTTAACTTCTGCTTTAAAAAACATTTCGTTTTTAGATTGTAAAGTTAGAATATTAGAATATAGCCTAGGCCTAATGTGATTTGACCCCCTTTTTTGCACATAATATTTCATATAGTACACAGTTACATTCATGTTTGGTTTTTATAGCCTTCAATATGAACATTGTTTCTAGGACAATCTTGGGCAGAATGTGAATAAAAAAAAAATAAAAAACAAATTAAATACAGATATATATATTTTTAGATCCCAGCCCTATGGCATGCTTTAAATATAGAATTTTCCACTTTTTAGATAATCAATAATGATACATGATTATATCACTTGTTAAATGATTATATAACAATTAGCCTATTCATTCCTGCATTTATATATTAAAAAAAAAAAATTGTGCCCCACCAAAAGATTTTTGCACCAGCCGCCACTGGTTTAAACCCTCGCTCTGACTCTGCATGTTTTGATAACATGTTCTTGTTGAAGAAATTACAGTGACTGCAGTATTTATATAATAAATATGGACAAATATTAAAGATTAAGTGCATATTTGAATTAAATGTTGCTTGGCCAATACAGGCCCGGATTAACACAGTGTAGTGCCCTAGGGTAACCACATTTGAAGTGCCCCCCCACACCCCATACAAATTATATGCTAGTGATGAATATGTCATACTAAATATCTTTATTTCCATCATATCCATCATAAAAGGCATATACAGTATGAGGACTACATGCAAAACCATGTTAAAAAAAAAATAAGCAAGCCCAAGAAAGACTGTTGCAAGCAACCAGCAAAAAACACACACTGAACTTTATAAGCATCTAGCAACCATCTAAAAGAGAAAACCAAAACCGTTCCACAATTTCAAATCGACAACAGTGTCACATATTTGACGAGAAATAATGGTAACTAAGTCTTACCCAAGCAAAAAATCTTTTTTCTAGAATTTGTGCATGCAAAATCGTTAATTCTGCCTTCACCTGCTATTGTAATTATTGTAATTACGAGGTTCCTAGGTAAAAAAATAAAAAAATAAAAAAATAAAATAAAATTGCACATGAACATTTACATATATGTGTAATCATTTTAAGCATATTGTATGTTTTATACACAGCGAAAATTGCCTGCATTTGACCGAGATTACAGAATCGTCAGCCACTGACGATAGCACTGTGATAGTTGTAAGTGCATGGGACTCTACATAGGCCTATAATTTTGGCTTTAATAAGATTTTCCAAATAAATAGGCAAGAATAAACCTGGGGCCTATACCATGATGGTGGATGAACAAACTCAGGGTTATAGGATTAGTTTTGAGTTGACAAAACCAAACCACTCCAATCCGGTTTTGTTGGTACCATGATGCTGATCATCAACTTTCTCTGTCAACTCAGGCTTTGATCCTGAGCTTGTGGAGCACGTGCTCATGAATCCGTGACATCAGTGGCAAACAGCCAATCACATGCCTAGCAACATAAATAAACTGATTCACTTCTCGCGAGAGAGTCAGCGTGATTCAAAACTCTTTAGCTGAAAATGAAGAATTTAAATGCATTTACATTAATGGAAAATACTTGTCTGTGAAAGAGGACAAATAAAAGAAATGATCATTCTCTATCAGTGCAAGTGAAAGTTGTGAAGTTTAGGCCTATATTACATATGATCTATATATATTAATATTCATTGAAACTAAGTGCTTTATAACTACTGTTACACTAAACTTGCGTGTGTGTAATGGATTAATAAAAATATAGATCATATAATTATACAAATCATATATAAATTATATTATCATTAAAACCAGACAATTTCATTGTTAAATATTTGTTTTTACTATATAATGACCTTTAATTTGGAGGAAGAGAAACTGGGGGAGTGACTTTATTGTGTTGAGTGTGTCAGTGTCACTTAGTTTACATCTGATTGGTCCAATTTCGGTTTGAGATCTCTAACCCAGAACATAACCTGCCCCGGAGCAGGTTAGCCGTGGAGCGTAAGTTACTATGGCAATGAACACTGCTAAAAGTCAAGTTACTTTCATGGTACCTAAAACCCAGGATTGGCCCAAACTAATCTGAAATTTACCAGGCTAGCCAGCTAATCCAGCTTCATGGTACCCCTGGTGTCCTCCATGCAGTGGCATGCACAGACCGCCATGAGGGCAGGGGCGAAATCGCGTTCTGGGGGAGGAGAGATGGGAACGCGGGGGCACCACGATAGAGACCTACATCGGATGGGACGGATTTTTCAGTCCAGCACCCGCTCCCGCAGGATTCAGTCCAGCTCTTTTATGCAGCACTGGCATTTTGAGTGGTGAGAGTGTTCTAACATGAACACCTGATTGTGTTGCATCTCCATTGCGTATCAGAAATCAACAGATACGTCTGTGATTGGCTACATTGCTCAACACTGCAAACACCAGTTATAATTAGAATCTCGCATGCTTGCGACTGTAAATCGTTTTTATTTTATATTAGTTGTTCTTGTTGCTTTTTTGCAATATATGAATAAAAATTAGTTTTTAGATATTTTATGTTTAAATATTTCTATTTTGCGGGAGTACCGCAAATCATTTGATTCTCCCGCAACCCGCACACGAGTAGTGTCTCACTGCCCGCGCCCATCAAATCTTGTCCCGCGCCGCACTCTGTTGCGTTGGGTCCCGCGGGAGTGCTCTACCGCGAGTGACCGCAAAGGGCACTTTCACTTTCGCGATCAAAGGGGCAGGGCTCTTTATATTCTCTCTGTATATATTGTAACTGTTAATTTTGTATCCATATCTTTCCAGCTAAATAATATATATATACAAAACATGATTTTTAAAAAAAAGTCTAGTCATTATCTTAATCACTTTGTGCCCCCCTATTGGCTGGTGCCCCAGGGCACTCGCCCAATCCCATCTATGGATAATCCGGCCCTGGGCCAATATTAAAAAAAGGATTTGATCATGCCCTAAAAACAATAGCAAGAAGTGTAACGACAATAATCACCTAGTCGCTGGTGCCCTCTGCAGGCATTTGATTGTTTACATTATATATTACATTATGAATTTTGACAGTGTTGTTAAAAAAAAAAAAAACATAAAATAACTTGCTTTTGTTACTTTCGTTGAAACATTTATTACTGCCTCATTGTTATTATATAGCCTATGTATTTTAAGTCATTTTAAAGACTTGTTTGCTTAGGTTTATTGATTTTGTTGTGGGGACATAATGAGACAGTTTTGTTTAGGGTTACTGATTTCAGCTTACATCTCTGCTTACATCTCTGCTTGTTTGCAATGCAAAAGTAAATAAAGATCTGATGTTTGGAAAAAAAAATAATAATAAAATAAATAAATAAATAAATAAATAAAAAATAAAAAAGTGTTTTCTTTGCTCAACAAACACTATGTCTATAAAGACTAATGTTTTACGTATTTGAATAGCAGAGAAGAGTCTTTCCAAAAAAGGACACAAAATAACCAAATGATATGATTTCATATAATTCATACATTTATGTAGGCTACACCAAGAAAACAAAAATCACAGCAAAAAAAAACGTTTCAGAATTCACAGTGTATAGTATGTGCAACAGCAAAGAGCTTATTTATATTTTTGACAAGTAAAATTGCGATACTGAACAGGACCACATGGAAAAAACCTAAACCAACCGCCTTGACCTGCATACTAAAGTACACAGCAAAATACACAGGAAAAATCCAAACATTATGCTGAATGTGTGTGAAAAATGTTTTTGTGCACAAATACAATCTGCGATCAGTGTGTCGAGAGCGGTCATACATGATTTGTTTGCGCATCAATATAACAGACTCACGCGTGCTTCTGTACGTCACCGCAATCATCCTTACTTTGATTGCAATCCTCATCCATCAAAACTTTCATAGCAAGAAGCTG